>NW_026726126.1:0-115651 GCF_029784015.1 Lycium ferocissimum
CTTCGGCGTTGGTTTAGGATGTGTATTGATGCAGCATGGTAGAGTTATTGCTTATACTTTGAGACAGCTGCGGAAACATGAAAAGAACTACCCAACTCATGATCTTAAATTGGCTACAGTTATTCATGCGTTAAAGTTGTGGAGACTTTACTTGTATGGTGTGCATGTTGATATCTACACAGATCACAAGTGTTATAGCCCGTATCTGGTACGTTTGGAAATTCTACAGTCGTCGCGGAAAGTTAAGGGCAAGACGACTTCCAAAAATTATTTGCATGTGTAAGTCGTTATAAAATTACTTATGACTATTATTAGTATGGGAATATTGTGAGAGGTTGAGGGCGAAAGAGGAAAATTCGCAAAATGGCTCATGGAAATATTTGAAAAGGTTAGGGGCAAAATGGTCATTTCACAAGAATTCAAGAAAATTCCAAAAAGGGGCCATATTGGCCATGTGAGGAAAAGGTATGGAAATATATATATATATATAATATATATATATATATATATATATATATATATATATATATATATATATATAAGTCATCTTTTAAAGAAAAACAAAAGAAAGAAAATTCTAGAAATAAAAGGAAAAAGGAAGAAAAATCTAGAGAGGGGAGGGGCATGTGCCCCTCACATGTATATAAGATGACTATATATATAAGGGAGAGGAGTATTCATCTTTGGAGAGAAAAGAAAGAAAGCAAGAGAGAAAAAAAAAAGAAAAAAAAGAGAGGAGTTCGGCTTGGGCATGGCCGAGCAAGGCCATGGGAAAATTGAAAAAAAATTATCATTTTCTTGTAGCCTCTCTACCATTTGAAAGGTCCTCTTCAACATGATAGGGTTGTTGGAACAAGAAAAATATTGGTTTGTGCAAAGGAACAAGCTAGCCGTGGGGGAGAAGTGGAAGGAGAGGTAAGGTTCAATCTCATTTTTTATGTGTCGTGCATGATTTGTATATGTTGTGAGATGTATAAATGAAAGAAGTTTATGAAAATATGGTGTTATGTGTGAAGTAGTAGTGGTGGCCGTGTGTGAGAGATGGTCGTGCATGTGTGTGTGTTGTGTTGTGTTTGATTGTTGTTGTAATGTGTTGAAACTAATGAAATTCATGGAAGTATTGATGTGGTGTTGTAGCCGTGCATGTTGGTGTTGTAATCGTGTGAGTGGAGTTGGCCGAATAGAGGTAGTGTGGTGTAGGTATGATGAAATGATTTTACTTAGTTTTGTGTTTTCGTGTAATGTCATGAAATGGATGAAAATTCATGAAAAGTGTGTGTGTTATGGTTGGGGCCGAAAATGGTGAAATTTGGTAAGTTGTGGCAAATGGAATTTATTTGATATTTTAGTTGTTGTTGTCGTAGACTATGTG
The DNA here is from genome assembly GCF_029784015.1 of Lycium ferocissimum. Taxonomy (NCBI): domain Eukaryota; kingdom Viridiplantae; phylum Streptophyta; class Magnoliopsida; order Solanales; family Solanaceae; genus Lycium; species Lycium ferocissimum. Next base: position 1,373 of record NW_026726126.1, read on the forward strand.
ACATAGAATGAAAGTGGTTGTTGAAGTTAATGTATATGCACGATAATGGAATGTATGGTTGTGGGTGGAGTTGGAGGTTTTGGGTAAGATAGTATGTCAATTAAGTTGTTGGAGTATTATGTGAATTGAATTGAATTAAATTGAATATAATGGAATGTCATTGAATTGCATGATAAAAATGGTTGATAGAGAATGCATTTTTGTGTTGGTTATTGGTATTGTTGATGATAGTTTGGCCGGGTCGAATTCCCGGATTGTTGTTGGTTGAAAATTTGCCAAGTGTGAATCTCGGGGATGCCGTACTTACTGGGGAAATGCTGCTAAAATTTCGGTAGCTTATAAGTGAACTTGAGTAAAAAAGTCAAGACAAGCGTATGTTGATGAATCTAATGATCGTATGAACCCTTTGAATGTAGACAAGCAAGTGGGGACGAACAAGTATAGCAAGTAAGGCTCGGCGCAGGTATGTAAGGCTTACCCTTCCTTGCATATGGCATGTCTTAGAGCCAAGTAAGGTATGACATAATGTGCATTTGGGGTAGTTCTGTTCTTGAATACTGAGTCCATTTATGATTTCGATTTATGTCTTATATAAATATATTTGGTTTAGTTAAATTATTGTATGTTTGATAAATGAATAAGTATTAAAAGCTTCTGTGCCTAAAAGAGTTCCGTAAGTACGAACACTCCTAACTTTTGTACATGGTCTCGGATAGTCTCCATACTGCCATAAACGGCCCTCGGATGACTAAAGATCATAACTTCAGTATGTTATTTCCAATTTTATGCGAAGTGGGCCCACACTCTCCGACACCTCTCTTATGTACGTCTGTATGGTAAATTGGTATTTTTATCGCTTCTGTTTCTCTGACAGCTCTGTAAGTTAAATGTCTCAAACTCCTGTAAATGACTTCGGATTCTGCGTCGGAAAGTCCGTTTGATATGATATGCTTCGACCACCCGAGACGACACGCTCTGGCGGTCTGACACGATAATTGAAACGTCTGGCAAAGATTGATCTGAAACTTGTTTCTGAGCCTCAGATATCGGTAAGCACATTCGTCTGTCGAGTCTGGATTTATGTGCATATGTTTCTCACTCTGCTCGTGCAAGGCTCAATGTATCTTTCACTGCGTCCCGGGCCAGGTTCTGATATGTTATCGTGCGCACTACTCTACACCGTCTGTTATGTCTGCTCACTGCGTCCCGGGCCAGGTTCTGTTATCGTGCACCTCTGTGCATTGTTCACCGCGTCCCTCATAGGCGGGCCGGGTTCTGTTTTATGATATTATGATGTGATGTTATGGGGTGGTGGCCAGGATGGCATTTGGTCTGTCTGTTCACCGCGTCCCGTACTAGAGGGCCGGGTTCTCGTTACCGCGCCACCACCGGGAGGGCCGGGGCTCGATATATGTACCGCCACGGCGTTCGATTATATGCATATCCGATATATGATTCTCGACTGCCACGCGTCCCTCAAAGAGGCCGGGATCCGTTATCCGCATATGGGTATGATCTCGTTTCAAGATTTCGTATGTTCCGTTCGCATATGAACCCGATTTGTAACCATATTCTCGTACGTCCGTATGGTCGTAGCAAGACGTGTGATCCGCCGACGATCCGTACGCTCCGTATGATCTATACGCACGTATGATCCGTCTCCGGCATTCGTATGTTCGTACGATCCGTACAAAGCACGTCCGATCCGCCTCCGGCATTCGTACGTTCGTATGGTCTCCATCGGTACATATGATCCGCGTCCGACATTATGCTCGGCCGACGAATCTGCCCGATATACGTCGGTACGTCCGACTCTGACTATGGATCTGTCTGACACACATCTGTACGCCTAGATCTATTTGATGTATCTCTGTACTTCCGATCCTAATTTCGTCCGGTAGGCCTTCTGTACCCGATTCTGTTACGATTCTGTCTGTTACAATTTGTATTTCTGAGTCTGGTTATGGTTCTGTCAGTCATATTTCTGTACTTTGGGTTTGACTATGATTTTGTTTACAGTTTTTCTGGCTTTGCATACTCAGTACATTTTTCGCACCGACCCCCCCTCGTTTCCTGGGGTCGCGTTTGCCGCGGCAGTACACACAGATGAGTTGAAGATGTCCCAAGCATGATCGGTGAGCTCCAATTCCTTCTCCGGAGCACCGCCGAGTCGTGGTATGTACGTTATGCCTTCCGGATGGTACTGTAGACTTTGCGCACAGCCGTGTGGGTATAGAATGTCGGGGCGTGGCGGCTTCATCAGCCGACGTCTTGTACAGTGTTATGTATAAGTTTTGTCAGATTACAGATTTTATTTGATTTGGTATGTATTATGTTCTGGTATGATTAGAAAAAAAAAATTGTGTGCGATAAAGGTCTGCGGCTTCGCTCGGCCTTAAATCGAGGTCGAGTGCCCATCACGTCCCTCGGAAATTGGGGCGTGACAACAAGAGTCTTCAATATATCTTCAAACAGAAGAAGTTGAATTTGCGGCAGCGGCGGTGATTAGAATTATTGAAAGATTACGATGTGAATATTTTATACCACCCCGGAAAGGCAAATACAGTAGCTGATGCTCTTAGTCGCCGATCAATGGGTAGCCTATGTGAAATTTCTTCGGAGAAGAAAGAATTGATTCATGAGCTCCACCAACTAGTAAATCTTGGAATACGTCTAATTGATTTCGGTGGTACAGGAGTTAGTGTTAATAATCCCACAGTTTCGTCCTTGAATACGGAAGTGAAAGAGCGACAGTATGAAGATCCTCAATCGAGCCATTATAGAGACACATGTCATGCAAAAGAGAAGTCTCCATTTGAAACTTCTGTAGATGGGATTCTTAGATACCGAGGAAGGCTATGTGTCCTGAATGTTGCGGAATTACGTCGTCGAATTCTAGAAGAAGCTCATTACTCTCGGTATTCTATTCATACAGGAGCGACAAAGATGTATCATGATCTCAACTTGATATACTGGTGGGATGGCATGAAAAGAGACATAGCAGAATTTGTAGCCCAATGCCCAAATTGCCAGCAAGTGAAGATAGAACATCAAAAGCCAGGAGGATTATTGCAAGCCATGGAAATTCCTACTTGGAAATGGGAAGTGATCAATATGGATTTTATTGTGGGATTACCTCATTCCCGAGGCAAGTATGATTCCATATGGGTGATCGTGGACAGACTCACGAAAGCAGCTCATTTTCTTCCTGTCAGAACCACCTACTCAGCAGAAGATTATGCAAGGTTGTATCTCAAGGAGATTGTGCGACTTCATGGTATTCCGGTATCTATTATTACAGACAGAGGAGCACAATTTACAGCCAAGTTCTGAAAATCTTTCCAAGAAGGTTTGGGTACTCAAGTAAAGCTCAGCGCGGCATTTCATCCGCAAACTGATGGGCAAGCCGAACGTACTATTCAGACCTTGAAGGATATGCTAAGGGCATGTGTTTTAGATTTTGGTGGTAGTTGGAATGACCACTTACCCCTTATTGAGTTTGCATACTATAATCGCTACCATTCTAGTATTCAAATGGCTCCGTATGAAGCTTTATACGAAAGGAAGTGCATCTCCGATCGGATGGTTCGAATAGGAGAAGTGCAGCTAATAGGCCCTGAGTTGATCCAACAAGCAAAGGGAAAAAGTTAAGGTAATCCGAGATCGATTGTTGACAGCCCAAAGTCGCCAAAAATCTTATACGGACAACCGCCGGCGAGACATAGAATTTCAAGTTGATGATTGGGTTTTTTTTAAGGTGTCACCAATGAAAGGTGTGATGAGATTTGGGAAGAAAGGAAAGGTAAGTCCTCGAAACATTGGACCCTATAAGATTATCCGCAAAGTGGGTCAAGTAGCTTATGAATTGGACTTGCCTTCAGAACTTGAATTAGTCCATCCAGTTTTCCATGTCTCGATGCTCCGCAAATGTGTTGGAGATCCTACGAGGATTGTTCCAAAGAGATGATGTCTAAGTGACAGAGAAGCTAGTTTATGAAGAAGTACCCATTGCTATATTAGATAGGCAAGTACGGAGACTCCGAAATAAGGAAGTGGCTTCAGTTAAAGTATTGTGGCGAAATAACAATCGAGAAGAGATGACTTGGGAGGCAGAAGAGAATATGAAATCCACATACCCGCATTTGTTTCATCCCCCGGAAGAGATCCATGATGAGACATCGAGATTATGAGGTATGTATGCTTCTTTTTATGCTTTTGGGTCGTGTGTGGCCAAATCCTATTGTTATTATATTGTGGCCCTGTGAGGCAATGTTATTGTGGGTTGTTGTGACAGGATGGTAGTGCCATATTATAGGGAAAACTTTGGTGAAATTTTCGTAGAATCCCCGATGACTTAACATTCGAGGACGAACGTTCCAAAAGGGGGGAAGAATGTTACACCTTGGAAATTCCCCATTAGCGTGCAGTGAATAGGACAACGAAGGGAATGACGTATACGATGTTTTGATAAGTAATAAATAGCATTTGATGACCCTAAACGAGATTTCAAAGACATTTAAGATAAGGAAAGAAAGTTGTTAAGGAAAGTAAGTCATATAGTGTGTGTCGGACAAGAATTACAAGTATCGAGTTAATGATGTTCTAACGATGCTTTGGAGAAGAGTGATAACATCCCTTAGATTGGTATTGAGGTGTTAAACAAGTGTTAAGAAGGTTCCATAAGGATCGGAGATCAAACGAGTCGACTAGAACAAGTTTCGTATAGTCAAGCATTATACGGCCGTACATACCGGCCGTATAAAATATACGGACCGTATGTCCGTACGTAGGCTTAGCCCAGAATGGCACACTTTACTGGACCAAACATACGGTCCAGACATACGGTCAGTATAAAATATACGGACCGTATGTTCTGGTCGGGACATAACTTAAACGTTGATATAAGGGACCCAAGTTCATTTATTTTTCATTTCATTTTCACTCCACAACTCAAGAATTCTTTAGAACCTTCTCCACACTTCATCCATAAGAACACAAAGGAAATTGATGATCAAATTCATCAAACCAACAAGAATCAAGAGTTAGAAACACACTAAAGTCATCTAAGTCAAGAAATCCCAAGAGAAGTGAATTAGTGGTTTTGGTGCAAGAAGAGTATTGCCACTCAAGGCTTGTTCCTACACTATCTAAGGTAAGTTTCATGATCTTTTCATGTTGTTTGAAGTATTGAAAATTTGAAACACTTGGATTATAGAAGGAAATAGGGAATGGGTCATAAATATGGCAATAGTGTCATTTTTGAATAGAAGCTTGGATTGAATTGTGGATATTGATATGTTGTGATTATGAATATGTTATGAATGACATTTAGAACATGGAATAAGCATCGTATGTGAAAGAACGCGATAGTGAACTATGGTCATGATTATGGAGGAATTGAAGTGAAATTACTAAATGTGGATAATGCAAATGAATGATGAGTGTTGTTTATGATAATGTGATTATTGTTATGAATGTTTGGGAGTTGATATGGAATATGGAGGAAGCCGTATAAACAAAGGAAATGCTGCCCAATTTTCTCTAGCTTTAGTAAGCGCGTTTATGTAATCCTTTAGCTAATGATAACACGAATTCTCTTGAAGGTAGAAACACGAGCATTGAAGGAAAGCGAGCAAGCAATAAAATAGTTAAATGACAAAGGTATGAGATTCTAGTCCTTTCTTTCTAAGGCATGAATATTATGGCATGATTTTCCTCTTTCTTCTAGAATCTCCTATATTCCGAAAAAGCTAAGAGCCCATGTTCATGAGTAGCCATATGAGATAAGAGATACATTATGAGCACGATAATGATGATGATGAGCTTAAGCCTAAAGATCCTAGAGTCCATGATATGATGTCCTATGAAGCTAATGATGCTATTTATAATCTATTGATGTTGTTCATTGCATACACTCACCTTATATGCTAATTCCTTCAAGGTGAGGCAGAATGTCTATGAATGCTCCATAATGTAACTGGGGGTCCACGACCTTATGCCACCCCGATAAAGTATAGTTATCCTTGAGTTTCCATGCATGTATCATGATGAGTATATTATTATGAGTATATTATGATGGGAACATTATGATGAGCATATGAGGATGATGTTACACCGCGCCTATATGGCCGGGTAGTCACCGCCAAGGCGGGCAGCGTGTACACTATGGCCGTATGGTACGGGCGTACACCACTTGTGGGGCGGCATGAGATGGTACCCCGACGCGGAGGCCCGGACGCAAAGCAATGCTAATGATTATCACACCGTACCTATATGGTCCGGCAGCTTATACATACATGCATACATGATATGATGATGATTATGAGAGTAAGCCAGCATGCATTGTTTCTTTAATGATTCACAGTCAGTTACAGATTGCTCCTCATTTGATTCCTCCTCATTTCATTGAGATATTATTATTGTTGATGCCTTACATACTCAGTACAATATTCGTACGGATGTCCGTTTTCTTTGGACGCTGTGTTCATGCCCACAGGTAGACAGGGAGGCGATCCAGATTCGTAGGAGCGATTAGCTGATTTGAGAGCACTCCATTTTCCGGAGGTGCCATTGATTATTCTTTTGGTATATATATATATATGTATGTTTTGGGCATGACGGGGTCCTGTCCCGTCCCTATGTCTAGTACTCTAGTAGAGGCTCGTAGATGCGTAGTGTGGGTAGTATGGTCTCACAGTTCTCATTGTATGTCTATACCTATGTGTACGTCTTATTTTGATAGCCGAAGGGCTCATGTATATAATGTAAATATGTTTCAAGTAATATGGTTCTAGTATGAGTATAAGCATGAGATTGATGAATAAATGTATGATTGAGTGACAGAATGAGCGGTGCTCGGTGGTCAGCCCCGGGTACCCGTCATGGCCCTTGTCGGGTCGTGACAACTCTGGGCTGTCAGTAATCAGTCCTGAATAAGCTTTACCTTCTCCACTGCTTGCTAGATCATATCTGGCTCTACTAATTTGGTCTCCCCTACTTTGAACCATCGAATTAGTGCTCTACACTTGCGCCCATATAAAGCCTCATACGGGGCCATCTGGATACTGGAATGATAACCGTTGTTATAAGCAAACTCAATAAGCGGTAAATGATCTTCCCAGCTGCCTTCGAAGTCCAACACACATGCCTTTAACATATCTTCGAGGCTCTGAATACTGCGCTTAGCTTGTCCATCAGTCTGGGGGTGAAATGCTGTGCTGAGACCAGTTGAGTCCCTAAACCATTTTGGAAAGAATTCTAAAAATTTGTTGTAAACTACGCTCCTCTATCAAAGATAATGGATACTGGGACACCATGGAGTCGTTGTTACACCTCGTATTCTTGCACACTGAGATTCATTGGGTGTTAGTTGTTCAATTGTAGACACTAGAGTTATTGTCTATGATATATGAGATTATATGCGCCTATCTTATGATTATGAGGGTTTAAGTTCATGTTAAAGGTTATGGAAGGATTGAAGAACAAGTGAATTAAGTAAATTAAGTTTGTTGGAACTTTGGAGAGAAGTTGGGCAAGATTTTGTATGATGATTTTGGTCTAACTTGGGGAAAGAATATCTTTCAGCATATGAAGAGTTTTGAGGTAAAGTAAAAGACTAAATTGAAGTTCAGGAAGTCTAGCTTCCAACGCAATAAACCGCGCGTCAATCCGACATCAGAATCAAATGTTATGAGCATTTTAAGACAGACTGCCAGAGCAGAGATTATGAGCCACGCGATAACTCAGCGCGAACGCGCCCCAAGGTGGCGCAAAAGCGCTGAGCAAATTCTAGGTCGGTGTAACTCGACTGTGGAACATTATAAAAGGGGGCTTACTCCTTCATTTTTCATCCAAACACCCCTCCAAACTGCCTAAATATTCTGGAAATTTCCCCAAACTCCCAATAATCAAATTTTAATACGAATTAAGTATAATCTCCGGATTCAGGTTCAGACAGCGTATAGTTGCGATTATAATATCGTATTGCGGTGAATCTTGGATGGAATTCAAGGTGAATATTAAAGATATTACGGTTCTAGCGGAAGTAATGTACGAATCTTCCCTTATTGATATTGATTTAGGTTTATTTACGAAGGTAGAGCTATTAAATGATCGTATAACGAAATTGTTAGTTGAGAAATTAGATAAACATCATGTGGGATATTTCATGGAATATTTTGGTATGGATGATGATGTTGTTGGCATTATAGTTGTTGTTATTGTTGTGTTGGATGTTGGTATTGTGATTTCGGGCTAGGAATATAAACAGGGGAGATGCTGCCCAAATTTCGGCAGATTCTGAAGAAGTCTAATTTAAAGACTTGAGATAGGCATATGTCAATAAGCCTAACTGTCATATGAATTCTTTTGAATGTAGATTTACGAGCTTGGGAGGATAAGCATTAAGTAGTAGGAGATCAAACAGGTATGTTAAGTGAGACAAATGATATCATGGTATTGCACTTCATTTCAGACAGATCAGCGGGACATTCTTAGAATTCTTTGGCCTCCAGATTATATTATTTTCAGTTCACTTCCATTTATTCCATTGCCTTACATACTCAGTACATTGTTTCGGACTGACGTCCCTTTCACTAGGGGCACTGCATTCATACCTACAGGTACAAACTGACAGACTGATAGACCTCCCGAGTAGGCAGAACCGGATCCTAGCTATTTGGTGAGCTCCCTTTTTGTTCGGAGTTGCCAGGTCCATGGAGTCTCTCCTTTTGATTACTGATTGTATGGTACAGTCACACGTTTCCTAGAGGCTTGTAGACGAGTCCTGCATATAGTGTGTACGTAGACAAATTTCGTCTTTGTATATATATTTGTTTGGATACGCACGTTTGTACGATCATATGTACCCCCGTCGGCTTGCTCGCCTGTATGTATATTTTGGGTGTGTGCCCAGGTCAGACGAGATAGTCAGTATCTATATATATACCCCTCGATTACGGTTTGTTGGTATTACCTATGCGGCAGTAGGCCTTATCGGTTTAAATTGGGAATTACTCCCCCGCAGTTTCATATTTAGAGTGGTTCGCTAGTGGCACAGTGTGGCTTCGAATTGCCGGTCACGCCACTTTGAAATTGGGGTGTGACAAACTTGGTATCAGAGCAGGTCTGTCCTAGGGAGTCTACAAGCCGTGTCTAGTCAAGTCTTGTTTATAGATGTGTTGTGCACCACATCATATGTACAGGAAGCTACAAGTTATTTAGGAATTTGGTTACCTTTCTTTCAGATCTAAATCGTGCTGTAGAGCCAAGTCATAGGAGATTTGAGTTAAACTTACCCTTCCATATTTGTACACAGCTATGCCGGTGACTAGGAAGGCTGTAGCTAGCCGAAGAGGCAATACGACAGCGGGCGAGGGGAATAGTAGGGCACACCCGGCAGCCGAGGCCCAGTCTGAGAGCCAGGGTAAGACTCTACCCCAGCTATCATCGATGACTCCACCGCCCAAGGAGCCCCCGAAGGAGGCCGCAACTCCAGTACCTCCTCCCATACCGACAGACTACGATCTTAGGAGAGCGGTGCACTTATTGGCTCAACTTGTGACAACACGGAGACAACTGAGAGCACCATCGGAATAAACGGTGACCCGCGATAGGTTCAACGGTAAACAGGTTCGTGAGTTTTTAGCAGTTGACCCTCCAGAGCAATCAGGGGTTAAGAAGGATGAGGATCCGCAAAACTTCATTGATAAGCTTCAGCGTATTTTCAGGGTCATGCATGCTACTGAGACCGAGGCAGCAGAGTTAGCGGCTTTTAGGCTTCGTGATATAGCGATCTTATGGTATGAGAGGTGGGATCATGCCAGAGGTGCTGAAACACCTCCAGCGCCTTGGTCTGAGTTTTCAGAGGCCTTCCTTGATCATTATTTACTGTTGGAAATACGAAAGAAAAGTTTGGATCAGTTCTTAACTGTCCAGCAAGGTAGTTCCTGTCCAGCAAGGTAGTTCCAGCGTTCGAGATTATTGCCTCCGATTTGATTCCTTGGCCGGATATTCTCCATCCTTCTTTGATTCATCGAGGGCCAGGATTCATAGGTTTGTAGTAGGTTTGCACCCTGATTATGTTGAGGCTCGTACCACTGCTGCAGTGAATGATAATATAGACCTTGCTCGTATCAAGGCATTCGCACAGAACTGCAAGGATCGTATACGTCAGCGGCAGGCGACTGAGAGGATAAAGAGAGAGTATCATAAGAGGGCTAGGACTATTGGTCAACAAGGTGATAGCAGGGGGAGCTTCAAACCCCACTACCAGGGTAGGCAATTTAGCGACCATCTACTCAGTCCCAGGGATACATCTCAGGGTATTGTATTCCCTCTGGACCAGGTGAAAGTTCCCGTACGTTTGGGTCACTACAACAGAGGGGTCCGAGACAGGCTAGATCATTACCACAGCAGTGTGGTAATTGTGGTAGAGCGCACCATGGGCGATGTCAATGTTATATCCCGTATTTGGAACGTTGGGACGATTCGGGTTAACTATGATAAGTTAGGGTCAGGACCATTCCGGGATGCGAAGTCGAGACGTGTGACCTTCGATTTTGTCGTAAGACCTAAGTGTGCATGAGTTTATTGGCATGGAAACATTTGGCAAAATTTGGGACCAAAAGTGGAAATTTTGGAAGTTGTAAATTATTGGAAAAATGGGCCATGTGGCCGGCCACCTTTGGAGTGGGCCATGGCCACATGGTTGGCCATTAAGTGAAATATAAAGATGACAAGGTCATCTTATCTCTTCATCTTCATCCTTAGAATTCTCAAGAACATTGGAGAAAAAAACCAACCAACCATTCGGCCATGACCATGGGAAATTGAAGTTCAAAAATCTTCACTCCAAAAATATTTTCTTCTAGTTTTCCTACTAATTCAAGGGTGCTTAGTAGCGTGGAGTTGTTGTTTCAAGCGTTGGACTACTCGTTTTCATCCTTGGCCAACTTTAGACAAGTTGAGAAGTTGTGAAGGAAGGTAAGTTCTAATCTTGTTTTATGAGTTATGGAAGGTTTATGTGTGTTGTTGTATGTTAATATGGATGAAATTCATGGAAATTTGGTATTTGAAGTTGAGGCCGTGAGTATGGTATTTGGCCGTGCATGTGTGTGTTATGTTAAAAGTGGTGCATGAGTTCTATGTAGCATGTTTGGTTGTTGTAGAGTGTTGAAGTGAATGAAAATCATGAAGTATGTATGTAAGTGTGTTGGCCGAATATGGCCTCTTATGTGTGTCAAGAAATGAATTAGTTTTCTTGGAATTTTGGTTGTTGTTGTTATGTGGATTCTATGTTGGAAATAAGAGTTTAATGATTCAAGTTGGCATTGTAAATGTTATGGGCTGATTTGGAAGATTTTGTGCATTTAGTGTAATTTTTATATTTATGGAAATGACATGGTTAGAGTGTGGATTGTTGGAGTAAATCATGATTTGAAGTCGAGGAATGTGTTAGAGTTGAGGTTCTCGGGTTTGGGGACCATTTCGGGTGGAATGGAGCATTTGTTGGATTGTTGGAAATATTGTGTGAATTGTTTAAAGAGTTCTTGAATATTGTTTGAATGGTTTCGGATTGGTAATTGAGTATGTGTTAGTTTGATTACATGTTGGTTTGTATGTATGTAGTTGTAGTGAGCATAATTGGAATGTTGTTGGAATGTGTGGAGAAGAATTTTTAATGTTCGAATGCGTTTCGAATTGATTGTGGATATTGTTGGAATGATTGTTGGTGTTTTTGTGTTGTTGAATTTGGCCGAGTTGAATTCTCGGGGTTGGTCTATTTTCAGGGGAAGTGCTGCCCAAATTTCTATAGAATTATGTGTTAGTTTGGAAATGAGCTTCTGAATGCTTATAGTTGACGTTGGTATTTATTGATGTTATGTAGATCTTGGAGAATTCGAGATATAAGTTTGATTTGGAATAGCGTTGTGTGCGAGCGAGGTATGTAAAGCTTAACTCTTCTTTCTTTTGGCATGTCTTAGTTGTACATAGGCTACAATATGAGCCTTGGGGGAAATTCTATTCTCACAATCCGAGCATGTCTATGATTCGCGTTTGTCTCTCGGTATGCGTACGTTGATGTGAGAAAATATTGGCTTTGATGTTTTCGAAATAATTGATTTTTAAAGTTGCATAAAAGTTTGGTTTTCAAAAGAGTTCTATTCTTAAACGATGTCGAAACTACGAACTGCCGTAACTTTCACAAAAAGGCTCGGATTGCCTCGATATCGTTGTGGGAGGTTGTCTGGCGTATGATGAGTATGTTTTCCATAGGCGGGCCCGGCTCGGGTCGACACTCGTCCGTGGGTCCCGCGACCTTCCTTTGTTCATTTCTGATGACGTTTGAAAGAGTTTGGTATGACGATTTTCCCGATTCCCAAGTATGGTCATTTTACTTACCTTTTGAATCTATGATAATGATTTTATGCATATGGTTACTCACGACTCTGCTCGTGCGTTTTGTTGGTACATCTTTCCTCGGATCCCGGGCCGGTTATGTTGTCGTGCGCACTATGATATATTTCGGTGTTATGCTGTGTTTATGGTTCACCGAGCCCCTCGCTAGAGGGCCGGGTTCCACTTATATTTGGTGTTATGCTGTGTTTGGCGTTATGCTGTGTTATGTTGTGTGACGGGGATACGGAGATTTGAAACCTTCTGGTGTTATGCTGTGTTATGGCGCCATCGACGGGCGGGCGACCATATTTCCTGTGCCCTAAGCATGAGTTGTATTTTGAAAACAAACATTTGGCATTTTGGAAATGAACTTACTTTTGGTACTTCGTTTCGATTGTGACTCGTATTTGTTTACTACATTTTACGCTTTGCATACTCGCACATATTTCGTACCGACCCCCTTTCTTCGGGAGCCGCGTTTCATGCCCGCGGTACGGATGCCCGGTTGGTGATCCGCCGGTTCCGGACACCTATCTGTCGTGTTGGAGTGCTCCTTCCCATTCGGGAGCCCACATTTTGGTATATACTCGTTCGCCGCATCCGTATGTATTTGTTCGAGGGGTGCGCGCGGGGCCCGTCCCGTCATATGAGTCTCGTTGGTCCGTTTGAGGTCTCTAGACATATATGTGGGTTATGTGCCTATCACCCATGCAGATGAGTTTGTATGTTATATGTTTTGGGCCCGTATGCCGGTTGATAGCCTTGTCGGCTTTACGATATATATGATTGAGTTCGACATGTGTTTGAGAGCGCTTTGATTTTTGTATACGCGTAAGTCGGCGGTGTGTGATTCGAATTTGATAAGTGTGTTTGGGTGCCCGACTCGGCACTAGTCACGGCCTACGGGGTTGGGGTCGTGACGATCAATATGGGTCGAAAACTTGTTATACTTGTGGTAGCCCGCATCATTTCCGGAAGGATCGCCTACGAGAGACCTGCGGGTATGGTCCAGTGACGAGGTTCTATCGCGGGTCATAAGACCGTGCGTCCTTCGGCACGAGCCGCGAGTTTTCGATAGGTAGAGGTAGAGAGGGTAGGGAGGAGCTTACGGTGCGGGGGGGCCCGAAATCGCATCTACGCTTTGGCAGGTCGTCAGGACTTGGAGTCCTCACCAGACGTTGTGACAAGTATGTTGACAGTCTGTTCATATAACGTTTACGCATTGATAGACCTGGGGTCCAATTTATCCTATGCCACTCCACTTATTGCGGTAAAATTCGGTATAGCGCCAAAGTGGTTGGATGATCCATTTTCCGTGTCTACACCTGTTGGTGAACCTGTTAATTCTAAGAAGATTTATGGTAGTTGTTCTGTAGTTATTTGTAGTCGTTAGACCATAGCAGATCTCATAGAATTACAGATGGTTGACTTTGACATCATTATGGGGATGGATTGGTTAGCTTCTATTTATGCTAATGTGGGGTGTTGGACAAAGACAGTCACGTTTCACTTTCCGGGGGAACCAGTTTTGGAATGGAAGGGCAGTACAGCTTCACCGAAAGGTAGGTTTATTTCCTATCTCAAGGCGAAAAAGATGATTTGAAGGGTTGTATCTACCAAATAGTTCGAGTTCAGGATACAGAAGTAGAACTGCAAACTCTTCAATCCATTCTTGTAGTTAATGAGTTCCCGAATGTGTTCCCAGACGAGCTTCTGGCCCTCCCACCAGAGTAAGAAATAGACTTCGCTATAGATGTACTATCGGATACTTAGCCGATATCCATCCCTCCTTATAGGATGGCCCCTGCTGAGTTAAAGGAGTTGAAAGAATAGTTAAAGGATCTATTAGAGAAGGGCTCTATCAAACCTAGTACATCACCATAGGGAGCCCCAATATTATTCGTAAGAAAGAAGGATGGTTCGCTACGAATGCGTATCGACTATAGACAGTTGAATAAGGTGACGATTAGGAATAAGTATCCACTTCCGAGGATAGATGATTTATTTGATCAACTGCAGGGTGCTAGATATTTCTCAAAGATAGACTTGAGATTAGCTTATCACCAGGTCAGGATCAGAGGGAAGGACATTCCGAAGACACCAATTAGGACTAGATATGGTCATTTCGAGTTCCTTGTTATGTCTTTTGGGTTGACCAATGCTGCAGCTGTGTTCATGGATCTGCTGAATCATGTATTCAGACCCTTTTTGGACCTGTTCATGATTATGTTTATAGACGATAATCTGGTTTATTCTCGATCAGAGACTGAGCGTGCAGATCATTTGCGTGCGGTACTTAGAGTCCTTCAGGACCAGAAGTTGTACGCAAAATTCTCCAAATGTGATTTGGCTAAACTCTGTGGCTTTTCTAGGGCATATTGTTTCAGATGAGGGCATCAAAGTGGATTCCCAGAAGATAGAGGCGGTGAAGACTTGGCCTCGACCTACGACGCCGACAGAGGTTCGTAGTTTTCTGGGTTTAGCAGGATTTTACAAAAGGTTTGGAGAGGGGTTTTCTTCTCATTCTTCCTCATTAACGAAGTAGACTCAGAAGGAAGCTAAGTTCCAATGGACTGATGCTTCCGAGCAAAGTTTTCAAGAATTGAAGGATAGATTGACTTCAACACCAGTTTTGGCGCTTCTAGAGGGATCCGAGGGTTACGCTGTCTATTGTGACGCTTCGAGGGTCAGATTGGGTTGTGTATTGATGCAACATAGAAAAGTGAGTGGTTATGCTTCTAGACAGCTCAGGAAGCATTAAAAGAACTACCTGACTCACGACCTAGAGTTAGCAGCTGTGATTCATGCACTTAAAATCTAAGGACATTACTTATATGGCGTTCATGTTGATATTTATATAGATCATAAGAACCTTTAGTACATCTTCAAGCAGAAGGAGCTAAACTTGCGGCAGAGGCGGTGGTTAGAATTGCTAAGAGATTATGATATTGATATTTTGTATTACCCGGGGAAAGCGAATGTGGTAGCAGATGCCCTCAGCCGCAAATCTATAGGTAGTTTAGCATACTCGCGGGCTGGAAAAAGGGAGTTGTCTCATGAGCTTCTTCAGTTAGCCAATTTGGGGGTTAGAGTTATAGATTCAGGAGATGCCGGAGTTACTCTTTAGACTACAGCAACGTCATCCTTAGTAGCCGAGGTGAAATGGCATCAGTATGAAGACCCTTCATTGACCCATTATAAGGATACAGCTTCGCAAAAGAAGAAATCACCATTCGGGATTACTGGAGAAGGAGTCCTCAGGTATCGCGGTAGGTTGTGTGTTCCCGATGTTGCGGGGTTACGTCAGAAGATTATAGTAGAGGCCCATTGCTCCCGCTATTCTATCAACCCAGGGTCAACAAAGATGTATCGCGATATCAAAGAGGTTTATTGGTGGGATGGAATGAAAAAGGATATAGAAGAGTTCGTAGCCCAGTGTCCTAACTGTCAACAGGTGAAGATTGAACATCAGAAGCCCGGTGGATTATTGTAAGCTATGGAGATCCCGACTTGGAAGTGGGAAGTAGTTAATATGAATTTCATTTCAGGCTTACCCCGGTCTTAGCGTAGGTTCAACTCTATATGGGTAATTGTTGATAGACTGACAAAATCAGCACATTTTCTGCCTGTCAAGACTATTTACTCCGCTGAGGATTATGCGAAGCTTTATATTAATGAGATAGTCCGACTTGATGGTGTACCTGTATCCATTATCTTCAATAAGGGTGCACATTTTACGGCTAATTTTTGAAGATCTTTTCAGGAGGATTTGGGGAATCAGGTGAATCTTAGCACAACATTTCACCCCCAGACAGATGGACAGGCTGAGCGTACTATTCAGACCCTTGAAGATATGTTAAGGGCATGTGTCCTAGACTTTGGCGGTAATTGGGATGATCACTTGCCACTTATTGAGATTGCGTACAACAATAGTTACCATTCCAGTATTCAGATGGCCCCGTATGAAGGTTTATATGGATGGAAATGTAGATCACCAGTCGGATGGTTCGAGGTTGGAGAATCTAAGACGATAGGGCCGGACCTAATTCAGGTAGACGACTGGGTATTCTTAAAGGTATCACCTATGAAAGGTGTAATGAGATTTGGCAAGAAGGGCAAGCTTAGACCTCAATACATTGGACCCTGCAAGATTATATGCGAAATGGGCCAAGTAGCCTATGAGTAAGCTCTACCTTCAGAATTAGAGACAGTCCATCCGGTCTTTCATGTGTCAATGCTTTGCAAGTGTATTAGAGATCCTTTGAGAGATGTGCCCATTGATGACGTTCAGGGTATCGAGCAACTATCATATGAGGAAGTTCCCATTGCAATCCTTGATAGACAAGTTCAGAGGCTAAGAACTAAAGATGTAGCCTCAGTTAAAGTTCTTTAGAGGAATAGTAATAGGGAAGAAATGACTAGGGAAGCTGAGGAAGATATGAAGTCCAGGTATCCACATTTTTTTCCACACCCAGAAGAAGTTCAGACAGAGACATCATTGTCTTTAGGTATGTGATGCTTCTTTGAATGATTTCTTGGTCGTGTGTGGCCAATATGGGTATTGGTGTTGTAGCCCTGTAAGGCACTGTATATTTTGGGTTGTTGTGGTAGGATGGTAGTGATAATATTAGAGGGGAAACTCTGGCGAAATTTTTGTAGCATTCCTAAGAGCTCAACATTCGAGGACGAAGGTTTCTAAGGGGGAAGGAATGTTACACCTCGTAGTTTTGTACACTGAGATTCGTTAAGTGTTAGTTGTTCAATTGTAGATACTGGAGTTATTGTCTAGGATATATAAGATTATATGCGCCTATCTTACGGTTATGAGGGTTTAAGTTCAAGTAAAAGGTTATGGAAGGATTGGAGAACAAGTGAATTAAGGAAATTAAGTTTGTTGGAACTTTGGAGAGAAGTCGGGTAGGATTTTGTACAATGATCTTGGTCTAACTTGGAGAAATAATATAGTATAGCATATGAAGAGTTTTGAGGTAAAGTAAAAGCATAAATTGAAGTTCAGGAAGTCTAGTTTCCAACGCAATAAACCGCGCGTCAATCCGACATTAGAATCAAATGTTATGAGCATTTTAAGACAGACTGCCACAACAGAGATTAACTCTGCGCGAATGCGCCTGGAGGTGGCGCGAACGCGCGGAGGAGCCAGGGGATAACTCAGCGCGAACACGCCCCAAGGTGGCGCGAACGCGGTGGGCAAATTCTAGGTCGGTGTAATCCGACTCTAGAACATTATAAAAGGGGGCTTACCCCTTTATTTTTCATCCAAACACCCCTCGAAACATCCCAAATATTCTGGAAATTTCCCCCAACTTCCAATCATCAAATTTTAACGCGAATTAAATATAGTCTCTGGATTCAGGTTCAGCCAGCGTATAGTTGTGATTATAATATCATATTGAGGTGAATATTGACTAGAATTCAAGGTGAATATTAAAGATATTGCGGTTCTTGCGGGAGTAAGGTATGAATCTTCCCTTATTGATATTGATTTAGGTTTATTTACGAAGGTAGAGCTCGTAAATGATTGTATAACAAAATTGTTGGTTGAGAAATTGGATAAACATCATGTGGGATGTTTTATGGAATGTTTTGGTATGGATGATGATGTTGTTGGTGTTAGAGTTGTTGTTGTTGTGTTTGATGTTGGTATTGTGATTTTGGGCTAGGGATATAAACAGGGAAGATGCTGCCCGGATTTCAGCAGATTCTAAAGAAGTCTAATTTAAAGACTTGAGATAGGCATATGTCAATAAGCCTAGCTATAGTATGAGTTCTTTTGAATGTAGATTTATGAGCTTGGGAGGATAAGCGTTAAGTAGTAGGGGATCAACAGGTATGTTAAGGCTGTTTCTTCTTTCTTGGCATGATTCCATATAAGGTAAGGGCGTAATAACCTTGTGACCAGAAACTGCCTAAGTAGAGTTTGTCATCTTCTTACATGATTTTCGAGTGATTGTTATTCTTTCTGCGGGACTATATTCCCTTCCCATGTCCTTGAGTTCATAGAGAGATAGAAGAGATATGTTACGATATCGGTATTGTGTTGCACATACATGATATGCATATATTTTATTTAGCCTGGTCACTTGGTCATTGAGACTTTTATTTAGCCTGGCCGCTTGGTCAGTGAGACTTTTATTTAACCTGGCCGCTTGGTCAGTGAGACTTTTATTTAGCCTGGCCGCTTGGTCAGTGAGACTTTTATTTAGCCTGGCCACTTGGTCAGTGAGACAGAATTGCCTGGCCGACGGGTCAGTGAGACTTTTATTTAGCCTGGCCAGTCTGTCAGTGAGACATATGATATCATGGTATTGCACTTCATTTGAGACAAATCAGAGGGACATTTTCTGAATTCTTTGGCCTCCAGATTTTTTTTTTCAGTTCAGTTACAGTTATTCCATTGCCTTACATACTCGGTACATTGTTTCGTACTGACGTCCCTTTCACCGAGGGCACTGCATTCATGCCTGCAGGTACAGACCGACAGACTGATAGACCTCTCGAGTAGGCAGAATCGAATCCCAACTATTTGGTGAGCTCCTTTTTTATTCGGAGTTGCCAGGTCCTTGGAGTCTCTCCTTTTGATTACTGATTGTATGGTACAGTCACACATTTCCTAGAGGCTTGTAGGCGAGTGCTGCATATAGTGTGCCTGTGTGACAGCCTCGTCAGCTTGTATATATATGTGTTTGGATACTGTTGGCTTTGTACAATCATAGCAGCCCCGTCGGCTTACTCAGTTGTATGTATATTTTGGGTGTGTGTGCCCAGTTCAGACGAGATAGTCAGTATCTATATACACTACTGGAAAATGAGCCTATGGCAACAAACTTATTAGCAACGGTCACACAACCGTTCCTATAGATCATATATTGCAACGATTTCAACCGTTGCAATAGGATCGCGATGCTATTGGAACATTTCGACTCTTAAACCGTTGCAATAGTGTTTGAACCGTTGCCATAGCTCTAGTTATTGCTACGCTTTGTCCACCGTACCAACGATCGATGTATCTAATAGAACACATTTGGGGTAAAAAAAATTCTATTGGTACGGTTTTTAGTTCCCTCATTATTTTCCCCCGTAAAATTTCACTAATCCCTCCAAACCCCCAAAAACTTTGTACTCTTTTCTTTTAATCAGTATTTGTCTATTTATTCTAAAAAAAAAAAAAAAAGACAAAGTTCCAAAACGCTGAAACACCAATTCATACCACAAAATTGCAAACCCTTTTAACACCAACTCTTATCACAAAATTGCAAACCCATTCAAAGTACGTTCTCCTTCCTCTACGCCATGTCCATACCATTAGCTTATTGCTATTAGCTTTTTCTTTTAGGAATTTCAAACAAAATATAGAAAAGAAAATTTCGGAAAATGTTAATATACGATCCATTTTTTGTTGGGTCTTGCTCGCAAAATCTAATTGATTTTGATATTGATGTGCTTTTCTTGTTGGGTTCTCTTTGAACAATGGACACACCAACACTTTACGATGTGAATCGCAAGGTGGTGAGGCTTCAATTGAGATTCTTTTTCCTTTTCTCTCGAAGTTAAATAGTTTGTCTTTTATTCTAAATCCCATTTACCCGAAAAAGATTACACCTTTCTTAGAATTGTTTTATTGATTTTTGGTCAAAATTTTCTCGTAGAGTTTGTTCGAGTTCGTCGATTGAGGTTGCTTACCAGAGATTTGATATTTAGCTCGCTTGATTGCGTCTCGCTTCTCTCCAGGTAATCCTCCGTCATAATTTTTTGTATTTATTTTGCAATTCTCAATAGTTGATTCTGAATTGTAGTCCCATATTCCTTTGATATACACTGTATGCCTGAGATGTGTAATACAAATTTTGGGGTTTGTTTTTGGGGGTTTGTCCCATTATAATTTTCGAATTAAATTTTTTAGTGTTCTCTTTGGTATTTTTTCTTAAAATTTATTCTCGATTGGTTTCTTCTTATCCGCAAGGTTGTGTTGAAATTTTGGAGATTTAAGCTTATGTGTTTGCTTTCTTAAGAGGATTTATACTTTATGCTTAAGATGCGTAATTGGTGGAATTTTTTATGGTAGTTGTTTCAGCATTAGTTATTATGGTAATTAATAAGCTTAACTAAGGTTTGGTGTGATAAACATACACGAGATGAATGTTGTTGGCTTGATTAGATCATGTTGTGGCATTTTGTTCCATTTTTATGGAGTCCGTTATGTTGTAAAGATAGTCTAGTTTGATATGCTTTCATTTGGCTTGTTCTTGAATGGTCTCGTTGTTAGCATTATTTAATTTATTTTGTAGCTTTAGTTGTTATGGTAATTTCCTTGAACTAAAGTTTGGTGCCGATGGGATAAATGTAGGCAACGAAACAGTGGTTGTTGGTTTGGTTGAATCATGTTATGGTATTTGTTCTCCTTTAATGAAGTCCAATTATCTTTGGTAGAAGGAGTTTATTTCTATGTAATGGGTGGAGTGCCTGTTTTGTTTGAACTTAGGATCAAAAAATGAATTAGTTTAGTTAAGATGTTGGCTGAGGTTTTGTTCGATAATGGGATGGATGAGTAACATAATAGGATAAAGGGGGTAGGGAGTGGCTAGTTATTTTGGTTGAATGACATGAAAGACGAAGTAAGATTGTAGCTAATAATTGCGACCCCAGCCTGATCTTAAATAGGTTCATGACATCCTGTTGGTGATACCATGACTGTGCAGTCCTATGTGGTCTACTTCCTGATCCTGATGAAACTTGTTAAGATTAAAATAATGTAAGGGTATATGATTTGTGCATGGCCTGCTTCAACTCTAACCCCCACACCCTTCCTTTTGCCTTTACACTTGCCTGCTCATGCTATTTGTGTAAGTGACTCATCTAAGATTGGCCTGCGTATGCATTTGGCCACCTGCATAGTACCTTGCCAAGCCTCCCTCTTGCATTAGCCAGGCTCAAACTAGTTAGTAAGCATTCCCTCTTGGTTAGATAAGGTGTCCATGTAGGTTGATCACCATGTTTACTATGCCTGCATCCCCATGTATACCTCTTGACTGAAACTAGCTTTGTCTTCTCCTTGAACTGCCACTGTTTGAAGTATTTTGGCATATTTGGCATACCTGTTATTGCATTGAGTGTGCGATCATCCACTTCATGTGTGTCTTACTATGCTCCTATCATTTGTCAACAAAACACCCATGCTTCAAGACCATTCAATGATTTTTTAGATTTCTTAAGTGTATAACCTCTCTCTCGCAACTGCATCATAAAGTCATGTCTATTATATCTCTATCCCCCTCACCTTATTTAGTGTTTATCCATATTGTTCCAGTGCCTTGTTCCTCTTTTTCTTCTTGTTCTTTTCCTTTTCTTTCCTTGTTTGATGTTGACATCCATAGTCCCTCCTCTTTCTCTTAAGAGGCCTGTTCCTTGCCTCTCGCTTCCTCGCTCTTAGCCGCATCACCTTGTTTATTTTGCCTTTATGTGTGTCCGTCATCTCTTTTCTTTACCGTGTCCATGAGACCTTCTTAACTTAAGATGACTCTTGTTTATCATTTATTTTTTTTTTGGAAATTTTCCATAGTTGATTAAATATGCTTTATACGTTAGAAAGCTACATTTGTTCGGAAAAGAAATTTCTTCGTTTTTGCTATAAAGTACCTTTTTTTCTTTCACTTAAACACAACTAAAAGTCCGCCCTCCGGCGTACTTTTACTTTTACTTAAACACAACTAAAAGTCCGCCCCCTCCGGCGGACTTTTACTTAAACACAACTAAAAGTCCGCCCCCTCCGGCGGACTTTTACTTAACACAACTAAAAGTCTCACGTGAGGGCGTACTTTCCCTTGAAGCATATATATATTTTTTTTTTAACTTTTCAAAGTTCCATTCGTCGTTCATAATATCTGCCGGATCAAATGCTTCTTTGGTTGTCATCCCATAGTTTATTTGGCTACCAACAAAAATTATCTTAGCCAAATTAGATAAACCACCTATGAAGATATAGAGTTGGGACCCAACCACTCACCTTGTCAATAAAGTCATAACAATCTTTTAACTTAAAAACTTTTAACTAGTATTCTCAAGAAATAATCTTTACTACATATAAAGTACCTTTTTTTCTTTCACTTAAACACAACTAAAAGTCTGCCCCCTCCGGCAGACTTTTTCTTAAACACAACTAAAAGTCTGCCCCCTCCGGCAGACTTTTACTTAACACAACTAAAGAGTCCGCCCTCCGGCAGACTTTTAGTTGAACATAACTAAAAGTCTGCCGGAGGGAGCAGACTTTCCCTTGAAGCATATATATATATTTTTTTTAACTTTTCAAAGTTCCATTCTGTGCTTCATAATATCTGCTGGATCAAATGCTTCTTTGGTTGTCATCCCATAGTTTATTTGGCTACCAACAAAAATTATCTTAGCCAAATTAGATAAACCACCTATGAAGATATAGAGTTGGGACCCAACCACTCAGCCTTGTCAATAAAGTCATAACAATCTTTTAACTTAAAAACTTTTAACTAGTATTCTCAAGAAATAATCTTTACTACATATAAAGTACCTTTTTTTCTTTCACTTAAACACAACTAAAAGTCTGCCCCCTCCGGCAGACTTTTACTTAAACACAACTAAAAGTCTGCCCCCTCCGGCAGACTTTTTCTTAAACACAACTAAAAGTCTGCCCCCTCCGGCAGACTAAGTAATCTTGATTCGTTTCACACGGCCTCGTGTATGTGTGTATATATATATATTTGTGTTTTTGTTCTCTTGAAATGCTAATTCCCGATAAATCATCCCAAAGAATCGATACAAGAACTTAAATATCTTTAAGTTTCCAAACATGAATTTAGTAATAATATAACTACGCCTATATAAGTTTCGTAAAAATGCATTGAGTGTGTACACGCTTGTTTTTTTCTCTTGGTAAATAACTTGTATTATAAACAAAAAGTAACATTTTACACAGCTCATGAAAAATGAGCTATGCTACCGGACAATATGCCGCGAGTCAGCTCATGCATTAGTTCTTAATGTTCTAATTGCACCCCAGATGCACTCCAATAAAAGCCCTTTCATCTAGGCAGTCCCTAGGTCATAACTAAAATGGATAAAAGTTAAATTTGGTCAACCAGTTGGCTATCTTTGGTTTCTTGTTTGCCCTTTGATGCACATCTTGTATTATCACCTTGATGATCAAATTTGCAGGCTAACTCTTCTATTGAAAAATTTGTTGATTCCTTTCCCTCCATATGCTATACACAACAGCAGCTAGGATCATACGATAGACTTTAGCTTAAGGGCTTTTACCCCTTGCATTCTGCTCTGCCCAGCTAAGCTCTGCTTTCCATCCTCTAGCATTCCTTCTGATACCCATCCATGATAGCAGCTTTTCCCAGGAACCGACTTGAGAAATCACGGATAAAGAACAAGTGCTTTATGCTTTCATTTGCAACATCACATAGTGGACATCGCTAGTCATTTGTCTCACCCCATTTATATAGTTTGTCTCTCGGTTGACGAGTCTCTTGTGAGCGACTAACGAACACAAAAGTCCATCTAGGCAGTCCACTATTATTAAATGCAATTCTCCTCCAGGGCAACTTCGGAAACCGACCCTTAGCTTAACAAACAACACTTTGGTTGAGAATTTCTGCATGCTTTTAACCTCATCCATAGAGTGCACGCTTGTTATCATTATTGATTATTGCTTTTACGTAGGAAATACTTGTGTTCTTTATAGAGGTGTGTTTATGAGATACAATCTGCCAATATGGTTATTTGGATTAGATGTCATTATTATATTTCTTGTGTGATTAGTATAACATTGTTCTTAGTGCCTATTTGGATTGGCTTATTTTAGGTGATTTTAAGCTAAAATAGCTTTTAAGTGCTTGTGTAGTATTTGGATAAAATAAATAAGGACTTTTAAGCACTTGTCTTTAAGCTAATATGACAAAAATAAGCCAAAAGCCACAAGCTAGAATTTCTAACTTATTGCTTTTGGCTTATAAGTCAAAAGCCATAAGCCAATCCAAATGGGCTCGTATTAGTCTCTCCTTAGTAATGAAAAGAGTTATGACATTGCTTATTCTTTTCTTGAAGGTGTTGAAAATGAAGAAAGGGAAGACGCATAGCGGGAAGACCTTACTCAAGAAGATATTTCACTTGAGAAGATTTTTGGATTTTTGTCAAGCTTTAGATGTTCTAGGAATATTTTGCTATTGACATTTTGGAACTCATGCACACTCTTTAAATGTAAAACTTTTATGTAGTTGGGTTTTAACATTTTGCTTTTATGGATATTATAACTAGCTTGTGGACAATATGTATTATGAAAAGTTTCATTTTGTGATTTTATATAATTTGTAGTGCATTATAAATTATTTATAAACAGGGTTGTTATTTTAATTAAAGCGTTGCAATAGCTTACCTAACCGTGGCAACAAGCTCCAAATTAAACATGGCAACCGTTGCAATAGGTCATGAAAACCGTAGCAATAGACATTTCTGAATTGTCTCTAATCAATAAAAACCGTAGCAAAAAGAGGGCAAATAATCGTTGCATAAAGTCCAATAACCGTTGTAATAACCTCAATTAAGCGTTGCAATAGCCTAACAAACTAGTTGCACAAGAGTCTATGGGATCGTTTTTAACCGTTCCAATTAACAAAGAAAATATGTCGCGACGGATAGACAAATAACCGTTGCTATAGAAACTTCTATAGCAACGGTTTTGAGAACCGTCCCATGAACCGTTGCGATAGATCTATCGGCACGCGAGCGGATGTCACGCATGGTAATCCGTTGCCATAGGTCAATGGCAACGATTCCTTTGTCTATGGCAACGGTTTCCCTAGTGTTGCCAGAGGCCCATTTTCCAGTAGTGATACCTAGACTACCGTTTGTTGGTATTGTCTGTGTGCAGGTAGTCCTTATCGATTTAAATTGGGAATTACTCCGCCAGTGTTTCATATTTAGAGTGGTTCGCTCGGGCCTGGTGTGGCTTCGGGTGCCGGTCACGCCACTCTGAAATTGGGCCGTGACAGTCGTACTCTCCCTTTGAGATAAAGCTTTTGCATAATCTTCAGCTAAGTGCGTAGTTCTGACAGGTAGAAAATGAGCTGATTTTTTAAGTCTATCCACAATTACCCATATGGAATCATACTTAAGCTGAGAATGAGGTAAGCCTGTAATGAAATCCATATTAATTACTTCCTATTTTCTAATTGGAATCTCCATAGCTTGCAACGATCCACTGGGCTTCTGATGCTCAATCTTTACCTGCTGACAATTAGGACACTGAGCTACAAACTCTGCTATTGCTGACAATTAGGACACTGAGCTACAAACTCTGCTATGTCTTTCTTCATTCCATCCCACCAATAAATTGACTTAATATCATGATACATCTTTGTCGCTCCCGGATGAACTAAATAACGGGAACAATGGGCTTCCCCCAAAATCTGGTGATGTAACCCTGCAACATCAAGAACACATAATCTGCCTCGATATCTAAGAACTTCATCTGTAGAAATCTCAAATGGTGACTTTTTCTTCCGAGGAAGTGTATCTCGGTAATGAATTAACATGGGATCCTCATACTGACGCTTTTTCACCTCAACTACTAAAGCTGAAATAGGCAATCCTGAATAGTAACTCCTATATTGCCCGAGTCCATTAATCGAACTCCTAGGCTGGCTAGCTATTAAAGCTCACGAGCTAACTCCCTCTTCTCTGGCTGAATATCATATAAGCTATCCATGGATCTACAGCTAAGGGCATCGGCTACGACGTTCGCCTTCCCCGGATGATACAAGATTCTAACATCATAATCTTTCAATAGTTCCAACCATCGCCTTTGCCGCAAATTCAACTCATTCTGCTTGAAAATATACTAGAGGCTCTTATGGTCTGTAGAGATATCAACATGAAAACCATATAAACAATGCCTCCACATCTCCAATGCATGAATCACCGCAGCTAACTCTAGATCATGGTTTGGATAATTCTGCTCATGTTTCCGCAACTGCATTGACGCATAAGCAATGACTTTACCATGCTGCATCAATGCACATCCTAGTCCCACACCTGAAGTATCACAATAAATAACATAGCCCTCGGATCTTTCTGGAAGTGTCAAAACCGGGGTTGAGGTCAATCTGTTCTTCAACTCTTGAAAACTGCGCTCGCATGCATCCGTCCATTGAAATGTAGCTGATTTCTGAGTCAACTTCGTCAGTGGTGCAGAGATTGAAGAAAACCCTTCTACAAATCTTCTGTAATAACCTGCCAAACCCATATAACTACGAACTTCAGTAGGTGTTGTAGGTCTGCCAAGTCTTCACAGCTTCAATTTTTTGGGTATCTACCCGAATACCATCAGCTGAAATAATATGCCCCAGAAAAGTCACAAAATTTTACCAGAACTCACATTTTGAGAACATTGCATATAACTTCGGCCTGAAGAACTCTAAGAACAGTATGTAAATGATCCGCATGCTCTGTCTCGGATCGAGAATATACCAGGATGTCATTGATGAACACAATCACAAACAAATCTAAGAAAGGCCTAAATACACTACTCATCAAATCCATGAATATCGTCGGTGCATTAGTCAACCCGAACGATATTACCCGAAACTTGAAATGACCATATCTAGTTTTGAAGGTTTTCTTCGGAATGTCCTTCTCTCTAACTTTCACTTGGTGGTACCCTAATCTCATATCTATCTTTGAAAACCATTTACTGGCCTGCAGCTGATCAAATAAATCATCAATTCTTAGAACTGGATATTTATTCTTTATTGTAACCGTATTCAGTTATCTGTAGTCAATACACATCCGCAAGGATCCATCTTTCTTTCTTACAAATAACACCGGCACTCCCCACGGCGACAAACTAGGCCTAATAAAGCCTTTTTCAAGCAAATCCTTCAGTTCCTCTTTTAACTCTTTCAATTCTGCAGAAGCCATTCTATAAGGAGGAATAAATATGGGCTTAGTATCCGGTAGCACATCAATGGTAAAATCAATCTCTCATTCTGGTGGAAGACTTGGAAGCTCGTCCGGGAATACATCCGAAAACTCATTAACTACTGGAACAGATTGAAGAGCTGGCGACTTTGCTTCTGCATCTTGAACCCAGACTAAATGATAAATACAACCTTTAGCAATGATCTTCCTTGCCTTGAGATAGGAAATAAACTAACCTCTCGGAGATGCTGTGTTACCCTTTCACTCTAGAACTGGTTCTCCCGAAAACTGGAAACGAACCATTTTCGTTCTACAATCAACGTTGGCATAATAAGAGGTCAACAAATCCATACCCATAATAACATCAAAATCTACCATATTTTACTCAATCAAATCAACCATGGTATGGCGGTCGGAAACTACAACCACCCAATTTCTATACACCCATCTAGCTATCACTGGGTCACCAACGGGTGTAGACATTTAGAAAGATTTAATTGACTGAGGTTTCACCCCTAATCAACCGGCTATATAAGGAGCAACATAGGACAATGTAGAACCTAGATCAATCAATGCATATACATCATGAGAAGACACTGATAATATACCTGTGACCACATCAGGTGAAGACTCGAGATCCTATCGCCCAACTAGAGTATAGATGCGGTTCTAAGGACCGCTCGAACTAGATGCTACCCCTCTGCCTCTACCACGGCCTGCTTGTGTCTATGAACTCTGCCCTAAAGGGCGTGCCGATGATGAAGAACCAGCTACTGATCCCGTGGGCTGAACCATACCTCTACCACCTCTCGATGGACAATCGTGCATCATATGGCCTGGCTTACCGCAGGCATAACAAGCATCCGTACCTAAATGACACTGTCCAGCATGCAACTTACCGCACTGAGTAAATTGTAGTAAAGGTGGTCTCACCTGGCCGGAATCACCCCTATACTGGGAACCCAAGATTCTGGAGCTCTGACCGGGTCCGAAATAAATAGGTTGATCCAATCTTGCCTGCAAATCAAGGAGGTGCACTAGCGTCTGAATGGCCTGAGTGCCTGGAATATTATTTTCTCTGACCTTCTCTGAACTCACTAATAGCACCTGAGGATCTGGCACTCTTACTATAACCCCTGCCATGCTCACTCTCACTTCTCCACTGTAGCTGCCGTTCCTTCAGATTTTTTGAGCGTGGGCCTGAATGCGAGAAATATTCATGCCATCGTAAAGTGAGGTCGTCAAACAATCATCAATCAGATGTGGCCCTAAACCACTCACAAACTGATGAACATGATCTCCCATATCAGCTACCATAGCGGGAGCATACCTAGCCAAAGAATTAAAATGAAGGCTATGCTCCCGAGCACTCATGTTCCCCTGTCTGACGTTCATGAACTTATCAGCTCTAGCCAATCGAACCTCTGGCGGAAAATAGCGTCGGAGGAAAGCATGCACAAACTCCTGCCACACCGATGGAGGTACATTTACCGCTCTAGAAGACATTTAGGTACTATACCAATGAACAGCCACATCCCTTAATCTATAAGAGGCCAACTCTACCGACTCAACATCTAAAGCATGCATCACACGCAATGTTCTCAACATCTCATCTTTGAAATTCTACGGGCCCTCGTCAGGTTTTGACCCAAAGAATTCTGGAGGGTCCAAATTAATAAAATCACGGACTCTGGCACTGACAGCTCTATCTCCATGACCCGTACCTTACCGTTGAGCCTGAGCGGCTACTAACTGGGTCAGCAACAGAATAGCTTCTCTCATCTCTTGACCTGAGACATCCGATGGAGGAACTAGGGGAGCTGGAGCTGGAGCTGAGTCTCCTCTTTGCTCCTTTGGAGCGGACGGAGTATGGGAGGACTGAGATGGAACCTCATTCTGGGACTTGCCCTCCTCCACATATGAAGGAGGACCGAGATGGAACTTCATTCCGGGCTGCTGTAGATTTTTTCTTCACAGGCATTGCTGAAATCATAATACACGATTAGGAAAGAAGAGTCCTTATAACATAGTTTTAGCGCATGATCTAAGATGAGAAAGAAAGGTCAATTATTTCTAAATGCCCCGCAGCCTCCTTTTCATAATGTGTGGCTTCACACCTATAAGCAAGACTCTACTAGACACGGCTCGCAGACACACTCTAGGACGAACTGCTCTGATACCACTTTTGTCACGACCCAACCGGAGGGCCATGACGGGCACCCGGAGCTAACCTACCGAGCACCTCTTAACATGCTTCTCATAATCATAACTTGGTGGACCACAAGATTACTCATAAATATTATAATCGGTAAGAGTCACGAGTATAAAAGATATAAGTACATCTATACCAACTTCATTAATCGTGCCTATATATATATATATATATATATATATATATATATATATATATATATATATATATATATATATTAAGCGACATGGCGTCAAAAATGATGTACAACTATATGAACCGATGACGTTACGAATATCTAACTATATACATCTCTGCCTACGAGCCTCTACAAGGAGTGCATAACATCATAAAGACGGGACAGGATCCCGCCATGCCCAAATATGTACAAAAAAGAATAATATCACTAGACTGCAGCTCTGAAGTAAAAAGAGCGCTCCTGTGAAATCGCTGATGAAGCACCTAGGGATCTGATTCGTCTCCCTACCTACATGCGGGCATGAACGCAGCGTCCACAAGCAAAAAGGACGTCAACATGAATAATGTACTGAGTATGTAAGGCATGAAAAATAACATAATAAGAATATGAGAAAGCATGAGATAAGAGAGATAACCTGTACATCTATCTGCCTCTTGAGGCGGATATCATGCATGCTAAGCCTTTTAAAAAAACATTTTCATACATATATAATATAAGTGTTAGTGCTGCAGAACGTGCAGCCCGATCCATGTATCATATCATCCTGCGTCCGCGGCATCTCGCAGTCGGGGTATGATCGTAACATACCTACTGCAGTGGTGTGCACATCTACGTGTCATACTCAGCCGACTATAGCATGGTTTGATGTGATAAAATACATATATATATATAAAGCATGCATGAGAGCCCAAAAAAATTACAATGCTATCGAAGTGACGTAAGGTCTGTGAACCTCCAATTTTTATGATGGAATCATCATCATCATCATCGCTATATCTCACCTTGAAAGAACAACTACCATATGATGAGATCAACAACAATGAATTGAACCAATAATCTTAGAACAAGCTCAATGATATCATAAGAACATTAAGAACTATAGGCTTTGGTATCTCTAGAAATGGAATCATCACCATCATCATCATCATTATCATCATTATCATGGAGAACATTTATCAACAATATCACAAGACCTTTGAGAATTATGAGCTTCTAGCATTTCTAGGAATAGGGATATTATGGGTGTCGTGTGTAGTTCACAACAAAGGAATCATGCCTTAAGAATGAAAGGGTTAGCCTTAACATACCTTTACGTCTCCTTAAATACTTAACGTTCTCCTCCCAAGCTTGCAAATCTACATTCAAGAGGATTCATACTAAGGTTAAGTCTTGGAAACACTCATAAGTTCAAACTAGAGTAACTAATGGGCTAGTGGAATTTGGGTAGCACTTCCCCTATTTTGTCTACTTCCACCAATTTCCCAAAATAACTCCCAATCAACCATAACAACATTCACAATGCCATATTCAAAGAATTGTATTTAATTTAATCTCAAATTAACCCAAAATCTCCTTTCAAATTCATCTCTTAATCATCTTCTTCAATTCAACATTTTGTGACTTCTCCACTTTAATTCCTTTCCTTTCGAAAAGTTACTTGTCACACCCTAACTTGATAGGGCGTGAGGGGCACCCGACCCTTACTTAGGGCCGAGCGAACTCGCTGATCCTCATGATACACATAATCTTACCGGACTCTTAAATCATGAAATGAATGCACAAAGAAAGTTTTTCAAAAACAACATACTATTCGTCTTTCCCAAATCAGGTAAAATCTGTAAACATATGAAATATGTAACAAAATGCATAATGACACATCGGCTTACAGAGCCGCTTACAAAGCTGACATATCATACACTCGACTCTGTCTACAAAGTCTCTAACATAACCCAAGATACCACAACACAGATACTCTGACTCGGCAAAGACTCCGGAAGGAAATGGAGCTCGCCAATCCCGCTGGGACATCTTCTGCTAATATCCTCTGCTCATATGTATACACACACGTGGCATGAAACGCAGACCCGAAGAAAGGGGGTCGGCATTTTAATATGTACCGAGCATGTAAAGCATGAAATACAGTAAACAGGGTCATACTGAAATAAGGAGTATATAGAATCATAAGGCTTGCCTCTGAAACATAAATCATGCATGTCAATATCATGTGGTACATATATATATACATAACGTGTCCCGGCCCTCTAGTGAGGGACTCGGTAGATAGAAATCATCATATCATGTATATATAACGTGCCCCGGCCCTCTAGTGAGGGACGCGGTAAATAAAATCATCATATCATCATGTCATCATATCATCATGCCATCATATATATATATATATATATATATATATATATATAAATATACGTACCCGGCCTCTAGTGAGGACTCGGTGAATAGCGTGTCCCGACCCTCTAATGAGGGACTCGGTAAAGGAGATCATATCTCCATCATGTATATCATACTCGGCCCATCTTGTGGGTTGGCGCCATCATCATATTATATAACGTGCCCCGGCCTTCTAGTAAGGGACGCGGTGAATAACGTGCCCCGGCCCTCTAGTGAGGGACGTGGTGAATAATGCAGTGAAGTTGCACGAATACATGTCCTGGCCCGGGACGCAGTGAAAGAAGTAGTAACAACTAGCACGAGCAGAGTAGTGAGAAACCATATGTATAAAAATCAATTTTAAGACTCAATAGATAAGTAGACAAATCAACGCTCGAGTATCAAACGATATTCATATCAAATCCGTTCTAAACATCATTAGGCTGCATTAAAAGAAATTTGAGGGATCGTAGACACGTATCAAGCCAATCCGAGCCCGCCTATGAAAGTTACGGGCATTATACGTTATAAAATCATTTGCGAGCATATCAAAGCAATCCGGTTCTGTCTATGAAAGTTACGGCCATTCTTAGACATAGAATCTTTTAAGAACAAAAACTCTTTATGCAACATTGAAATCCAATCATACAAAAGACATAAAGACCATAGCTTGACCATATTAAGGATGCCAACATCAAGAAGAGAATAAGGATCATAAACATGCTCGGAATTTAAGAATGGAGTTACCCCATGGCACAAATCAGGTCATATCTTACTTCCGTCTAGGACATGCCAAAAGAAGGAAAGAGTAAGCTTTACATACCTCATCCGCTTCCTAAGCTAATCCAAACCTAAGTCTCGGGCTTCCCAAGATCTACAACAACATCATTAAGTACTAACTTTAGCCATAAGCACTTAAGAATTCAATTCCAAGCTATCGCTTTATTTACAGAAATTCGGGCAGCATTTCCCCTATAAATTCAACATCCCCGAGAATTCAACTCGGCCAAATCTTCAACAACAATACCAACAACCATATTAACAACATCAATAATCAATTCAAAACGCATTATAACGCTAGTAACTCTTTTCTACATAATTCGACAACATTCCATTTATATTCAATTCAACTACATACATTCAAACCAACATCAACGCTCACAAGTTCAAGTACTAATCCGAGATCATTCAAACGAGGTTCAAGAACATTTCAAACAATCCGCACAATATTCAAAACAACCCAATCAATATACTACTTCACCCGAAACCCTCCATTTCCAGTAGAAACAACAACAACACATTTCTTTCTTCCAAATTCATGGACTACACCAACAATCCGCACTTTAATAACATTATCTTCATAAATACAAGAAACTATATTTAATTCACATTAGCTTCAAAAAACAGCCCACACACGATTTTAACTTCAACTTGAACCACTAAACTTTCATTTTACATCATAGAATTCACAACAACAACAACCAAAAAACTAAGTAAATTTAGTTCATTCCTTGTCACAAAACAGCCCATACTCACAGCTCAACATCAACATACAAGGTTTCATGAATTTCATCCATTTCTACGCATTATTCCCTCCGTTCTAATCCGTTAAAACTCTGAATAAACTTGTTAACAATGAAAAGGGACCTTAATCTTACCTCAAGTGTGAAGCCACCACGTCTACCCTCTTCTTCTTGGTTGATTTTTAGCTCAAATTGAAGCCAACGCGAAGTACGACACTTTTCTCTTCATGGGCTTCGGAATTCGGGGCGCGAATTTTGGTCAAAATTAGTTTTTCTCTCTAGACTCTCCTCTCTCTTTTTGTCCAGAATTTTCTGGGTGTTTTGGTATGAGAAATGAGGATAAAAGGCTGATATTTCATTTAAAAAAGCGTGGGTAATGGGCCTGACCCGATTGGGCTCGGGTCAGGGCTAGGCCTACGACCTTTCGCCTTAAAAGCGTCCATTTCTCCTTATCCCGATGTCTCCGTGAACCCACGACCTATGGTTGGAAAGATATTTCAATTATCTACAACTTTTATTATGGGAGTTTTCCCAAATTCCAAACTCATAATACCGTTTTGGCCCCTCGAAGTTAGATCACCCGAAGACGTTTTCTTAAATCATCCGTTTGGAGGGCTTACACTCATTTTTAGCTTATGGGTCCTTCTTAGGACTTGCTCAACTTCACATGTACTACCCATATATCTCTTCATATGTCCTTTATAAAATCCCGACATGTGGGTCCCACCTTAACTTCTGAACTTGGCTATAGTTTGTAAGTTACCAAGAATGAATGTTTTGATTGCTCCAACAACTACTCCACGTTACTAGGGACCTTCCAATTGGTGGGAATGCTAGAAGAAAATATTTTTTTTATCACTATTTGAGGGCTTCCATTTTTGGTCACCATGGCCGAATGGCCCTTCTTATTTTTCTCCAAGTTTTTTCAAAGTTCTAAGTGTTGAAAAGATGAATTCTAGTCTTGCTTGTCATCCAATATGCTCATATACAAGTCATCCATGTGTCCCATGCCCCACACATGGCTTGGATGAATCAAATTTGGCCAAGCCATGGGTGGGAGCCACCCCAAACCACACGGCCAACTTGGCCCTTAATTCATGAAATGTAACTTTCAATAATTTACTTTAACCCCAAATTTTCCTTAATATTTCCATCCAATAAAATTGTAAGCAACTTGTGCCTTAAAATAAAATCGGAGGTCAAAAGTCTCTACCTCGTATCCCGAAATAGTCTTGTCCTTAACTTATCTTGGTTAGCTCGGATTATCCCAATGTACAAATTACGGGATATAACATTACTAAACCATTAAACCAACTCAATCATATAAATAAGATGGAGAATATACCTTATAATAGAATAACTTCACCTCACTCAACCTTTTCCAAGATCAATTTCATCACAACCTTGAAGAGAAGCAAGAACCATCATCTTCCATTGATTATCTTGAGGCTGTGATGTTTGATCTTCTCTCTTTATGGTATGGAAGGTTTTGGAATATTGTGGAACCTTTAATAACTCTCTAATAATGTGGGGGAATAAGTGTGGGAGGTGGATATGAAAATTGGGGTCTTTTGGAACTTAAAGATGATTTAAAACCGTACACCCGCTTCAACTTGCGGTGGAGATGCGGCTCAACATATTGAGTATGCAGCTGCATCTCCCCTCCTTTAATTGGGGAGGATGTTGGGCAGTGAGGCCAGCCAATTTTGGTGATTTTTCGGCCAATATGATGCACAGTATACTGAGTATACGGCCGCATATGGCCCTAACTTTTTGATTTTCGCAAAAATGCGTTCTTTTCGATTCGTTTGACCTCTTATACTTATGGAACCTTCTTGGCACTTGTATAAAACCTCATTAACCATATAAGGAGCCTTATAACTCCCCCTCAAGCTAATTCTGAGAAATGTATAACTCAAATAGCATGAAATCTTCCAAAAACTCCCCTTAAGTTTCCAATCCTTCAACGAACTTACTTCCGCCGATTCATTTAACTCCGAAACCTTAAGGTACACACTTAAAATTATCAAATACCCTCCTTAACCTTGTAAGGGCTTCATGTACACTTTAGGCTTGCGTTAGTTTACTCATAATACAAATGACACAAAATTTCCAAAGTGTAACAGAGAGTGACGTGAGGACCGATGTCTGATGTTCATCCCGGAATCGAGGTTTGAGTGCTGGTACCGATTACTGAGGCTTTTTATGAAATCGCGAGGATTGGTACATAGACTTAATGAGTCCCCTATGGGTTGTGTTGCCAAGATGTGATGTTCCATCATCGGGGTACATGTGTATCGGTGCATATGCATTGCATCCATATTTCATACATTATTGCATTGCATTGTACCTTTGGCTTCTTGCGATATTGTTTTGATATAGTTGTGATATACGGATTCGGATTGGATGTACTAAGACTAGACACAGTTAGATTTAGATGCTATAACATAGGTGATAACTTATGCTTGGTTACTGGCTCGTGTTGACTTATACCTTGTTGATTTACCTGTTTATCTTACTTTATTATCTTCTTATATGTTAGCTAATCTTAGCCAGCCTATGATACCTACCAGTACGTGTTGTTTGTACTGACTTCCACTTGCTGCATTCTTTTATGAATGCAGAGTCTCAGGTGGGATCGACATCTTCCCCTCGTGGCTGAGAGTTCGAGGCGGCTGATTCGAGCCTGTTGGGGTGAGCATGTAGATGCTTCACTACCCGAAGAATCTTCTTCTATTATGTCTTACTTTGCTATGCCAAGACATTATTTGAGACTATTGATGTTTTATTATTACTTCCAGACATATAGATTTTAGTTAAATGCTGTTGTATGACCAGACCAGATACTGGAGTGGTTTTTGATTTACTTCTGCACTTATTATATATTCATATGTCAGACTTATGTTACTTTATCTTCTTTCACTATTTATACTGTGTTTGTGAATGTTGGGTTAAGGGTTCGCCTACCGAGGTAAGATAGGTAGGTACCTGCGCGACTTTGTGAAATTTGGCCGTGACAAAGAAAATCAAAGAAACAGGCCCAAAATAAGACAACATGAAAGGCAAGGCCCACCAAAGAATAATAATAAAGTAGGCAAGTGTGGCCAATAACATCATCAGCAACATACTTAAACCCAAAATCATGTCAATATCCTATCGATATACCTAATATACTGTCTCATATACACTATGCATGTGCAGACTATACATATCCTATATATCCTTGTATACTAGATAGTGTTAACATAGAAACAGAGGAGTAATGTACAGTAAAGGAGCAACACTACCCAGTCTATATTAAGTATGATGACTCTGCACATGATATGATGTGCTTAACACGTACTCAATGCTCCAAAGACAAAGAATAGCATACAAATAAAGTTCAAACACATAATAACTCTCTAGATCTTATATTGACACTTAGTAGCAAATGGACCTTTTACAGTTTCAGGACCCTAAAAAACCATTATTTAGATAGTATAGTCAGACCCTTAACCAAATCGTAGATGTTACATGGAGCAATAATTGCCAGGGCCTTCAAATAAGTAAGGAGAACATGTATGGATTAAGCTTAAGAAAACATGTAAAGGGGTAGGGATGTAAGGACATTTAAGCAGGTGAAAATGGACTGGTATGTCCTTCATAGGCATATATTCAAACAAAAGCTTAAACATAATAGATAACTAGTAAACAGGTTCAAATCATGTCACTCTTTTAAACATTAATTCAAAGCAGGTTAGGTTCTCACAAGATTTAATCATAAAAGATACTCAAAACAAGAGACACATTAGTCAACATGCGCAAGGAACAAACATGGTCCAGGCAGAGATAATAACATGGCATACAAATTAACCTTTTATACTTAAACAAGTAACAAGGCACACAGGAGACATGCCTAGCTTACTTCATACCATTGTCAACCCATAACAACTGTCGAAATAATTTTGTAAAAATCATTTTTATTTATAAAATACATATTTCACTCCGTTTGAGATCCAAGAACTCTGAAAAATTAAATAAACTTACTTGAGGGCCAAAAATTAGGTGTCAACAACAGCCCATTCAATGTTCGGGGATGGCAAGCCCATCTCTGATCATCGAAATTTGATGAAACTGATTTTTGGCCCGCCAATTTCAAAATATTTTTCTTATTTGATGCAATTTTCAAATATTTGGCCGAACCCCGATCTCTAGGTTTCCTACATATCTCAGGCTATATGAGAATTCAGGCCATTTGTAGTTCGACTCAATTAGACTTCTAAATGCAAGTTCAAAGAAATTTTGAATTTCCCAGTGTCAAAACTGAGAAGCCCGAAGTGATTTTTTGGAGTGTGACTGACTCTCTGGCATTGAGTCCGCCTATATATCCCTACTCTTAGGAATCAAGTCACTTGTAGTTCTACTCCATCGGTGGAAAAGGGTATCTTTTATATGATAATGCCTTTGTGCTTTTCCGATATGTGCCCGACTGGTTGCGGGAATTTTTGAAAAGAAAGTGAGTAAAGCAAACAATTAGGTTTGTGTGGCTGAGTATGGGGTGAAGCGACCTTCCAACTCCTGGCGGAGAGCTTGAATCTCATGGGCACCATATCTCGACCGGCTACGTAAGAAAAAGTTCCACGTTTGCTTTGCATGCATCTGTATCTGGGTTGATTAGCCTACTCCTCTCCTTGGCAGCTGCTAACCTGCTTCCAGCTACTGAGTAACATTGTAGTTGACATTTTGGTCTTTGTTTCTCCTTTACCACCCTTGCGTGATTTTGATTGCACCTTCTTGGTTTTGTCTTCGTGTGGTGACCTTCTCGGGACCTCTTAAATTTGAATGACCACCTTGGCCCTGTGTACTTATTTTATAATCCTTGCATGGTTTTGATGGCCCTCTTTGCTTCTTTCTAAAAATAAGTGACCTTTTTGGCACTATTTGCTTTGCTGGACCTCCTCGGGTCATTGGTTGTATGAAATAGCCCTCTTGGAAGTTTGCTTTGAATGACCCTCTTAGCAGTTTGTATGAAATTCCCTTTTGCTAGTATAGCCTGCTTAGTCATTTGTATGAATGGCCCTTTTTGCTATATAACCCTCTTGGCAGTTTGTATGAATTGCCCTCTTGGCAGTTGTATGAATGACCCTCTTGGAAAATTTTGCATAATATAGGATGGATAACCACAAGTATAACACACATCTGAACCTAAATGGTGTCCCGATCTATAACTTATCACACTGAGCGCATCATGGCAGAGGTGGCCTCATCTGACTGGAATCACCCCTGAACTAGGAACCGGAAGCCCTGAAACTCTAGCCTAGCCCAGAATAAGTGGGTCGATCAAACCTGTAATAACACTAGGTGATGACTGAAGATCCTGATGACCAATAAATATATAGATACGGTTCTGAGGACCACTCGAGCTAGACGCTCCACCTCTGCCTCTACCACGGTCGATTGATAGTATACCTATAATAATATCAGGTGATGACTCAAGATCCTGACGACCAACCAATGTATAGATGCGATTCCGAGGACCGCTCTAACTAGATGCTCCACCTCTGCCTCTACCACGACCGGATGATGTCTGAGAACCTTGCCTGGGGGGCCGTACTGATGACGAAGAACCAGTTGCAGATCCTGCCGGCTGAACTACACCTCCAACCCCTCTTTACGGACAATCTCGCATAATATGGCCTGGATAACCGCAAGTATAACACACATCTGAACCCAAACAACACTATCTGTGTCACGACCCGACTAGGGTCATGACGGACACTCGGGGCTAACCACCGAGCACCACTCATCCTATTACTCATCTGCCCTCATTCATATTTCCTATGCACATAATCATGGAAAACTATTATCATTAGAAACATATTCACTTTATATACATAAGCCCTTCGGCTATCAAAACAATACATACATATACAATGAGAGACTTGTGAGACCATACTACCCACAAATGCGTATCTACGAGCCTCTACTAGAGTACTAGACATATGGACGGGACATGACCCCGTCATGCCCAAACATGCATATATACATATGTACCAAAAGAATAATCAAATGGCACCTCCGGAAAAGTGGAGTGCTCTCAAATCAGCTAATAGCTCCTACGAGTCTGGATCACCTCCCTATCTACCTGTGGGCATGAACACAGCGTCCAAAGAAAACGGACGTCAGTACTAACATTGTACTGAGTATGTAAGGCATGAATGAAATGGACATAATAGGGAAATCATAAGGCATAAGATGAAGACTTAACCTGCGTACTCTTTGAATGGATACATTTTATACATATATCATACGTAGCATATCATATGAGTTACCATAGCGTATACATCATCTTATCATACATACATCATCATATCATTCATACATCATTATCGTTAACCCGCGTCCGGGTAACCCTCATATGAAGCCCACTAGTGGTGATCGTGTCCGGCCTTCCAGGCGCAGTAGGATCATAGCAGCCCGCCGTAGCGGTGACATGTCTGGCCATTTAGGTACGGTGGAATCACAAGCAGCCCGCCTTAGCGGTGACATGTCCGGCCATTTGACCGCAGTGGAATAATATCATCGTGCATATCGTAGATTTATCATTATTATTATCATACTCATAGTGTACTTCTTATCTCATATGACTATTTATGAACAAAGACTCTTAGTTTTCTTAAAGATAGGAGATTCATGAAGAAGAAGGAAATTCATGTCATAAGATTCATGCCTTAGAAAGAAAGGACTAGCCTCACATACCTTTGTCATTTAACTATTCTATTGCTCACTTGTTCTCCTTTAATGCACACGTTCTACCTTCAAGAGAATTCGTATCGACATTAGCTAAACAATTATAAAGACGTGCTTACTAAAGCTAGAGAAAATTGGGCAGCATTTCCTTTGTTTATACGACTTTCCTCATACTACATATCAACTCCCAAACATCCATAACAACAATCACAATATCATAAACAACAATCAACATTCACTTGCATTGCCCACATTTCACAATTTCACTTCAATCCTCCATAATCACGGTCATAGTTCACTATTACGTTCTTTCACATACAATGCTTATTCCACGTTCTAGATGTCATTCATAACCTACTTACAATCACAACGTATCCATATTCATGATTCATTCCAAACTATGGCTCAACAATGGCATTATTCTTGCATTTATGACCCACTTCTATATTCTTTTAAAATCCAAGTGTTTCAACTTCTCAAGACCTTAAACAACATAAGAATACCATAAAACTTACCTTAGATAATGGTAGAACAAGTCTTGAGTGGAATACTCTTCTTGCACCCAAAACCCTAGTTCACTTCCCTTGAAATTTCTTAGCTTGGATGAACTTTGATGATTTCATACACTTGATTCGCTTGAATTCTTGATATTGATCTTTGATTTCCTTTGTTTTCTTGTGGATGAAGAAAGTAGAGAGAGTTCTAGAGATTCTAGAGAGAAGTGGAGTGAAAATAAAATGAATTAATGAACTTGGGTCTCCTTTTTAATAACTCAAAATCTGATCCGTCGGGCAATTATACGGAGACTTATACGGTCCGTATAAACTTATACGGTCCGTATAAGTGACCGTGAAATGGACCTTTCAACGTCTCTTCTCTGTGACCATTATAAGGTCCATTATACGGTCCGTATAAATTTATACGGTCCGTATAAGTTACCGTATAATTCCACCAGTGAGGGACCTTCATTGTGATGGTTCTGCGGTCCATTATACGGACCGTATAACATTGTACGGACCGTATAATCGACCGTATAACCCATCAGTTCACTGATCTTATTCTCGTCACTTCGTTTGATCTCCGATCCTTATGGAATCTTCTTAACACTTGTTCAA
The DNA here is from genome assembly GCF_029784015.1 of Lycium ferocissimum. Taxonomy (NCBI): domain Eukaryota; kingdom Viridiplantae; phylum Streptophyta; class Magnoliopsida; order Solanales; family Solanaceae; genus Lycium; species Lycium ferocissimum. The sequence continues at coordinate 42,668 of NW_026726126.1, forward strand.
CACTTCCACATCAATCTAAGGGACGTTATAACTCTTTCCCAAAGCATCATTAGAACGTCATCAACTCGATACTTGTAATTCTTGCCCGACACACAACTTATGACTCGCTTTCCTTAGCAACTTTACTCTCTTACCTCGAATGTCTTTGGGAATCTTAATTAGGACCATTAAATGCTATTCCTTTCTTATCAAAACATCGCACACGTCATGCCCTTCATTAGTCTATTCACTGTACACTAACGGGAAATTTCCCAGGTGTAACAATATGGCATGCAACTTACCACATTGAGCGCATCGTGGCAGAGATGGCCTCATCTAATTAGACTCACCCCTGAAATGGGAACCAGAAGCCCCGAAACTCTGGCCTGGCCCAGAATAAGTGGGTCGATCATACCTCGGTCCTAGAATCTGTGGGGTGCACTAGCCGCTGGATAGGCTCTATGCCTAGGAAACTACTATCTATAACCACCCTAGAACTCGCCAAAGGAACAAGAAGATCGAGCTCTCTTACCCTGGCCCTTATCACGCTCTCAATCAGCTTGTTGTTGCTGCTTTTACCCCTCTAGGCCCTGAGCATATGCCTGAATGCGACAGAGATCCATACCCTTCTGAAGTGAGGCCTTCATGCAATCATTAATAAAATGCGGCACAAGTCCAACCACAAACCGGTGTACCCGATCCTTTATCTCAGCTACGATCGTGGGGGCATACCTGCCTAGTAAGTCAAAGCGAAGACTATACTCCCGAACACTCATGTTCCCTTGCGTAGATTCAGAAACTTATCAACTCGATCCCGTCGGGTCTCCACTAGCAGATAGTGTGGAAGAAAGGCCTTTGAGAACTCCTGCCATACCGCTGGCGGGTATTAGTGCCTTGGACAACTCCCAAGTCTCATACAACTATACGACAACATCCCGCAATTGGTAGGAAGCCAACTCTACTGACTTAGTGTCAGAAGCATGCATTACCCTCAATGTCCTCGGCATCCGATCTGTAAAATTCTGCAGGTCCTCATATGGTTTTTATTCGGTAAATACTGGAGGGTCAAAATTTATGAAGTCTTCAACCCTGGCACTAACAGCCCTATCAAAGATAACTGTCACAACCCAACCAGAGGGCCATAACGGGCACCCGAAGCCAACCCACCGAGAACCTGTGAACATACATCTCATAATTATTTCTAGGTGGACCACAAGGATAGCTCATGGGTATCATAATATGTAAGGGCATATGTCACAAGATAACGGCACATCTATATGTAATCATAAATAACTATGCTCATCATCACAAGCCGACGACGCTTCCAAAATATTATACAACAATATGAAAACATCTAGCTACGTACATTTGTCTATGAGCCTCTATATAGAATACAGGAATCCATAAAGATGAGGCAGGACTCCGGCATGCTCAAGTATATACACAAAAAAGTAATGCCAATAGACTGCGGCTCCAAAGCAAATGGAGCGCTTCTGAGACTCCGTTGATGAGCTCCTAAGGACCCGATCCATCTCCCTGATTTCTTGTGGGCATGATCGCAGCCTCCTCAAGAAAGGATGTCAGTACAAACAACGTACTGAGTATGTAAGGCATGAATAGTAATATGATACAAGCACGAAGAATAGCGTAAGATAAAAGAACCGTTTATACCTAATGATACCCTTTAAGACAGTCATCATGCTTACTTAACTTTTTCTAGAAGAAACATTTCATACATCCACATGCAAACCTATACAATATTGGTACTCGGCCATAGTAAGGCTCAATAATATCGGTACCCGACCATAGTAAGGCTCGGTAATATCGGTACCTGACCATACTAAGGCTCGGTAATATCGGTACCCGGCCATAACAGGACTCGGTAATATCGGTACCTTGCCATAACAGTACTCGATAATATCGGTACGCGGCCATAACAGGACTCGATAATATCGGTGCCCGGCCATAATAGGACTCGATAATATCGATACTCGGCTATAACAGGACTCGCTAATATCGGTACCCGGCCTTAATAGGACTCGGTATCCTAAAATAGTTATATGCATATATAATATAAATAGCATGCATGAGAGCCTAAAAAAGAGCTACTACTTTATCGGGGTGACCTAAGGTAGGTAACCTCCGATGTGTTATTATGGAATCATCGTCATCGCTATATCTCACCTTGAAGGAGCAAGCAACATAAGATGAGATCAACAACAATGAATAAAATCAAGAAAATCATGAAATAAGCTCAATAATTTCATAATAGCATCAAATCCATAAGCTTTGGAATCTCTAGAATGGGATAATCATCATCATCATTATCATCATAGGAAACATCTATCTTTGGCATCATAAGAAATTTGAGAATAATGAACTTCTAGCTTTTTGGGAATAAGGATTTTATGGAAAGCATGTGTGGATTCATAAGAAAAGAATCATGCCTTTAGAAAGAAAGGTTTAGTCTTAATATACCATTTTGGTCTCCTACTACTTAACGCTTATCCTCCCAAGCTCGTAGATCTACATTCAAGAGAATTCATACTATTGTTAATCTTATTGTCGTATGCTTATCGTAAGCCTTCAAATTAAACCTCTTTAGAATCTGCCGAAATTAGGGCAGCATCTCCCCTGCTTATATCCCTAGCCCAAAATCACAATACCACCAAAATAACAACAATAGCAACACTAATATCAACAACATCATCATCCACACCAATATACTCAATAAAACATCCCACACGATGTTTTCCCCAATGTCTCAACCAATCACTAGCCTTTACGAAGCCTTAACAACTAAATCTCCATAATACCATTCATAATATCAAAAATAGAGAGTATCCTTACCTCAATCAAAGTTGGAAGAGCTTGAAATCTTATTTATCTTAATAGATTCCTTCGTCCCATCAAGATTTGATGTTTTCAAACAAGAGCTACAAAATCCTATACACTTCCCGAGCCTAAATCCCGAGATTACATTTGATTTGGGCTTAAATTTATGGGTGAAAGTTGGGGGAATGTTTTAGAGTGTTTGGGATAGTTTTAGGGGTGTTTGGTGAAAAAATAAAGGGGAAAACCCCTTTTATAGTGTTCTAGTACCGACCTAGAATTTTCGCGCACTGTAGCTACGCGATCGCGCACTATAGCTGGCGCGTTCGCGCACTACAGCTGGGCGCACCTCTGCTCCGCCGGCCTAACCTGTAACGTCCATAACTCTCTACTCCGATGTCATATCGATGAGCGGTTTGTTGCGTTGGAAACTAGACTCAATGAATTCAATTTAGGCTTTTGTTCCACCTCAAAGTTTCCCAAATTTTTGACAAACTTATTTTTTTTTCGATTTGCTTGATCCCAGAACCTTTAGACACTTGCTTAACACTTGTTAAGAGTATTCCTTAACCTTATAAACGTTCCATGAGCTATCCAACTTACGTTAATTTACTCATAACGCAAACGATGCTAAAATTTTCAAGGTGTAACATTCTCCCCCTTTAAAAACATTCGTCCTCGAATTTAAACTCTCAGAGATCTTATGGAAGTTCAATAGAGCTTCCTCTGTAGCTGTAGTACTACCTACCTGAAGGTTATAATGTCTCAATCTAGATCTCCTTTAGTAGTGGAGACAAATGCTGATACTTGGATCTTATATCTTTCTTAACTTCTCAAGTCATCTATTCTACCTTCACATTCTTTCATAGTACTATTACCAAGTCTACATCTCTGGTTTTTAATCCACAATCCTAGAGCTTTGGTGATCTGAGAGGGTAGTACGGACTTCTTCATACGACAATTGTTCTGTAGTCCAAATATAATCAATTGGTATAACTATGGGGGGATTTCTCAATACACTTGCGGAGCATAAACATGTAAAATGTGGAATATACAGATTTAGATTTTGAAGGTAAATCTAGTAGGTCCTTCGACTATTATCTTGCGAATTCTAAGATATCCAAGGGTCATACTTACCTTCCGTATTAACTTTCGCAAATTTCTTCAGGATGAGATTCCAAATTTTAAACAATCTGACATTCTCCCATTCTTATACAGCTTCATATGAGCCATATGGATATTGGAATGATGACTAATACCATATGTAAATTCAATCCATACTAACTGGTCATCCACATTTCCTTTAAGGTTCTACTATACATGCTCATGACATATCCTTGGACATCGTAAAAAGTGTGCTCTACTTACCCACTAATCTTAAGGTGGGAAAGAATACTAGAGTAATCTATATTCTTTAGGTTTTTCTATATATATTGATCCTCATGTGCTAGTAGAGAGCTGAACATCTTAATCGGGTAACCAAAGCTACTAGATAATCGAATAATTCCTTGCTGATCATTTCCTGAATATTCTATGCCGAGAATTCTCATATCATCATCATACACATTTGTACTATCAAATAATCGCGTTCCTCCGAATAGTTCATTTTCATTTAGTCCTTCTCAATTGATAACTCCACTTTTTTCCATCGACAAGATGTTATTAGATTCTGGCTCGAATACTTTTGCCTTTAAGGCTTCCCTGTATGATGCTTTCCAAACTGTTCTGTGATGTTGGAACTTTTATCCACACAACTAGCTTGCGGTGGCTATTTAAACTTTTATCTTAATCTACTATCTACATCGAATACCATCATACTCAATCCTTCTATGCTTCTTCATTTCTGAACTTCCTTTTACACTCTTATCTAAAAATTCTGAGTAATTTCTTCCTTAGTGTACTTCCTTTCAATCTTTACTTAGTCATACACATGACTGACTGGTTATGCTTATCATCAAATCGTCTTTACATCTTATCGGCCCTCTAGTGTAATATCCCTTTGAGGTAGTTTCCAATTCCTTTATTATCATATTTCCATCTTTTAACAAGGCCTACTTTTGATCCAATACTTGTTTGTCTCATCTTCCCCCCCTTAGGGTGTTAGCACATTATTCTATACTTAACATCCCATTAGTTCTCCTTTTCCTTACAAGTACATGCTATCAGCAAATCCGTAACTAATCTTAGTCATGACTATTTCCCGTCTAAATTTATCTGGTTGGTTGCACATATTTATAACGAGTCACATATTCTCGTAGACGGACTGACCCTGGATGGGCTTAATCTTTCATCAAAAGGATCTTCATAGTTTCTCTACCGTTCTTCCAAGATCACCTTTCTCCTATTATTCGATTTCCCCATTTCATCACCGTGATGGTATCTAGGGCCAATTTTATTCTCAAAATCTGCCCTGATTGTTAATATTCCACTTTTAAACTGCAAATTCATCTCCTTCATGAAGGGCACATCTTATATCAACTCGCGACTTCCAACTCATTCATCTACCATCATATAACCAATTCCTTCAAAGCATCGTTCACATCCTTCATTAGCTATTCAGCCTTGCATTACTAACTCGATAATCTTGTGACAAGAGTACTTCTGAAAAAGAATCTTTCTGTACCTTAGTCCTAACTTTGTCTTATATCCTTATACTCATACCTCCGTATAACATCCTTGCCAATATACTTTATACGATAAAAAGCTCTTGTTGATATCTGACTCTTTTAGTAACGTATATCGTTCTCTTACCTCTTCTACCCCTTTGTACAAAATCATTAGTATATTTATATTCAAGGGTCATATTTAAGCATAAGTAGAGCATATACTTATCCTTTCCATTTCTTGCTTCGAGAAAAAGTTAAAACCTCCATTTAATCATACTGACATCTCATTAATGAAACACTTTGAAAGGTTTAATCGACTCAAGTTTTGCCCCAATCCGACCAACAATGTATAAGGAGTAACATATAACAATGTAGAACCCGGACCAACTAATGCATACACATCATGAGAAAATACGAACAATGTACCTGTAACCATATCGAGTGAAGACTCCAAGTTCTGTCGACTAGTCAATGCGTAAATACGGTTCTGGGGACTGCTCAAGCTAGATGCTCCCCCTCTACCTCCGCCACGGCCCGCCGGAGTCGAGAGATGCGCTTCCGAGGGCGCGCGGATGATGAAAAACCAGCTGCCGGGCCCCGTCGGTCCGAGCCACACCTCCACCTACTCTCAAAGGAAAATCTCTCATAACGTGGTCTGGCCACCCACAAGTATAACAAACATTTAAACCCAAGAGACACTGTCCTGCATGCAACTTGCCGCACTGAGTACATCGCGGTGAAGATGGTCTCGCCTGGCTGGAATCACCCCTATACTGGGAACCTGAAATCCTGGAGCTCTGGCCCGGTCCAGAATAAATAGGGCGATCAAATCTCTTGTCCGCAAATCGAGGAGGTGCACTGGCAACTGATTGGCCTGAATGCCTGGAATACTACTGCCTTTGACCCTCTCTGAACTCACTAGCAGTACTAGAAGATCTGGCCCTCTTACTATACCTTCTATCAGAGTCGTACTCACCCCTTTGCGGCTGCTGCTGTTCCTCCAAATTATGAGCATGGGCCTGAATACGAGCGATATCCATTCCTTCCTGGAGGGAGGCCGTCAAGCACTCCTTAATTAAATGTGTCCCCAAACCACTCCCGAACCGGTGTACGCAGTCCCCCATATCGGCTACCATGGCTGGGGCATACCTAGCCAAAGAATTAAAATGAAGACTGTACTCTCGAGCACTTATGTTCCCTTGCCTAATATTCAAAAACTTGTTGGCTCTGTCCTGTCGAACCTCGGGCGACAAATAATGTAGAAGGAAGGCATCCGCGAACTCTTGCCCCATCGGGGGAGGTGCATTTACCCCTCTTGAAGACATCCAAGTGTTGTACCAATGGACGGCCGCATCCTGTAATCTATAAGAAGCCAATTCTACTGACTCAGTATCAGAAGCATGTATTATCCGCAACGTCCTCAACATCTCATCTATGAAACTCTATGGGTCTTCATCCGATTTTGACCTATAGAATTCTGGAGGATTCAGACTAATAAAATTATGGGCTCTTGCACGGACTGCTCTATCACCGTGGCCCCTGCCCTGCCGCTGGGCCTGAGCGGCAACCAACTAGGTCAGCAACTGAATAGCCCCTCTCATATGCTGGCCCGAGGTATCTGATGGAGGAACCTAGTACTGGAGCTGGAGATGAGGCCCCTTCATGTTCCTCTGAAATGGGTGAAGTATGAGAGGTCCAAGATGGGACCTCATTATGGGACTCACCCTCCTCTATATCTGCCGGCGGCTCCCGTTCCGTCCTCCTTCCTGCTACTGTCTTGCCCTTTTAGGCCGCTGTTGCTTTTCTCTTCACAGGCATTGCTGAAATCATAGCACATGATTAGGGAAAAGGGAATCCTGATAACAAAGCTCTATCGCACGATCTAAGATAAGAAAGAAGGTTAATCATTCCTAAATGCCCCGCAACCTCCTGTTTATAAGTGCGGCGCGCTTCACACCTATAAACAAGACTCTACTGGACACGGCTCGTAGACATACCCTAGGACAAACTGCTCTGATACCACTCTTGTCACGATCCAACCAGAAGGCCATGACGGGCACCCGGAGCTAACCCACCGAGCACCTCTGAACATATTTCTCATAATCATTTCTAGGTGGACCACAAGGATAGCTCATGGGTATCATAATATGTAAGGGCATATGTCATAAGATAACGGCACATCTCTATGTTATCATAAACAACTATGCCCATCATCACAAGCCGACAAGACTGCCAAAATATTATACAACAATATGAACTGATAAGGTCATGAGGCATCTAGCCACGTACATCTGTCTACGAGCATCTATATAGGATAAAGGAATCCATAAAGACGGGGCAGGACTCCGACATGCTCAAGTATATACACAAAAGACTAATACCAATAGACTACGGCGTCGAAGCAAATGGAGCGCTTCTGAGACTCTGCTGATGAAGCTCCTAAGGACCCGACCCGTCTCCCTGCTTTCCTGCGGGCATGAACGCAGCGTCCCCAAGAATGGACGTCAGTACGAACACTGTACTGAGTATGTAAGGCATGAATAGTAATATGATAAAAGCACGAAGAGTAGCGTAAGATAAAAGAACCGTTTATACCTCATGATACCTTTTAAGACATTCATCATGCTTACTTAACTTTTTCTAGAAGAAACATTTCATACATTTCATACATACCTATACAATATTGGTACCCGACTATAGTAAGGCTCGGTAATATTGGTACCCGGTCATAGTAAGGCTCGGTAATATCGGTACCCAACCATAGTAAAGCTCGGTAATAACGGTACCCGATTATAATAGGACTCGATAATATCGGTACTCGGCCATAACAGGACACAGTAATATCAGTACCCGGCCATAACAGGACTCGATAATATCCGTACCCTACCATAACAGGACTCGGTAATATCGGTAACCAGCCATAATAGGACTCGGTAATATCAGTACCCGGCCACAATAGGACTAGGTAATATCGGTACCCGAAATTAATAGGACTCGGTATCCTAAAATAGCTATATGTATATATAATATAAATAGCATGCATAAGAGCCAAAATAAGAGCTACTAATTTATCGGAGTGGCGTAAGGTCGGTAACCTCCGATATGTCATTATGGAATCATCGTCATCGCTATATCTCACCTCGAAGGAACAAGCAACATAAGGTGAGATCAACAACAATGAATAAAATCAAGAAAATCATGAAATAAGCTCAATAATCTCATAATAGCATCAAATCTATAAGCTTTGGAATCTCTAGAATGGGATCATCATCATTATCATCATAGGAAACATCTATCTTTGACATCATAAGAACTTTGAGAATCATGAACTTCTAGCTTTTTGGGAATAAGGATGTTATGGAAAGCATGTGTGGATTCATAAGAAAAGAATCATGCCTTTAGAAAGAAAGGTTTAGCCTTAAAAGAGCTTTTTGGTCTCCTACTACTTAACACTTATCCTCCCAAGCTCGGAGATCTACATTCAAGAGAATTCATGCTATTGTTAAGCTTATCGTTGTATGCTTATCGTAAGCCTTCAAATTAAACCTCTTTGGAATCTGCCGAAATTCAGGCAAAATTGATCTCCCCTGTTTATATCCCTAGCCCGAAATCACAATACTAACAAAACAACAACAATAGCAACACTAATATCAACAACATCATCATCCACACCAATATACTCAATAAAACATCCCACACGATGTTTTCCCCAATGTCTTAACCAATCACTAGCCTTTACGGACCCTTAACAACTAAATCTCCATAATACTATTCATAATATCAAAAATAGACAAAAGATCCTTACCTCAATCAAAGTTGGAAGAGCTTGAAATCTTATTATCTTCCATATATTCCTTCATCTCGTCAAGATTTGATGTTTAGAATAAGAGCTACAACATCCTATACACTTCCCGAGCTTAAATCCCGATATTACACTTGATTTGGGCTAAAATTTATGTGTGGAAGTTGAGGGAATATTCTAGAGTGTTTGGGATATTTTTAGGGGTGTTTGGATGAAAAAATAAGGGGTAAAACCCCTTTTATAGCGCTCTAGAGTCTCAGGTGCACCGACCTAGAATTTTCGCGCACTATAGCTGCGCGTTCGCTCACTGTAGCTGGGCGCGCCTCTGCTCCGCCAGTCTCAATTGTAACGTCCATAATTCTTTACTCTGACGTCATATCAACGAGCGGTTTGTTGCGTTGGAAACTAGACTCAATGAACTTCAATTTAGACTTATAGTCCACCTCAAAACTCTTGATATACTAGGAGATATACTTCTCTAAAGTTGACCCAAAATTTCGCTAAATTTTTGACGAACTTATTTTCTTCAATTTGCTTGATCCCCGAACCTTTAGACACTTGCTTAACACTTGTTTTCCAGGACCTCTCTGAGCTTACGTTAGTTTACTCACGATGCAAACGATGCGAAAATTTTTGAGGTGTAACAATAACCGGTACTTTGATACTGGGCCTGAGCGGCCACTAACTGAGTCAATAACTAAACGACATCTCGTATCTCCTGGCCGGGTGTATCATATGGAGGAACTGGGGGTGCTATAGCTGTAGCCCCTCTGAGCTCTTTCGGAACGGGCAAAGTCTGAGAAGATCGAGATGGGGCCTCACTTTGGGACTCACCCTGGCCCACATCTGTAGGTGGCACCCGACTAATATCCTCATCTGTCACAGCCTTGCCTCTCTGGCTGGCTGAAGCTTTCCTCGTCACAGGCATTGCTGTAATCAGAGCACATTATTAGAAAAATGACCTTTTAAGACACAACTTTGGCGCACGATCTAAGATAAGAAGGAAACAAAACCATCCTAAATGCCCTGCAACTTGCTCTTTGTAAGTGTGGTGCACAACACACCCATAAACAAGACTCTACTGTATATCGCTTGCACAACCCTAGACCCTGTAGCCGAAATCTGATACCAAGTTTGTCACGACCCAAATCGAAGGGTCATGACGGGTACCCGGGCCTTACTTGCCGAGCACCACCTGATATTCTTCCATATCATCACCACAATAAAGGTGGAGCATAAGGGTCAACATACGATAACCTACTAACTCATACGGGAAACAAACTGGGAAAGGACAAAACCCAAAAGGACATATGTATATAAGCATGCTGAACTTGGTAGTACGAGCCGACAAGGCCGCCACAGACATCTATGCAACAACATATGGGCTGAGAGGGCCATAGAACGTCTAACTGTGCCATAACTATCTACAAGCGTCTATTAGAGTACATGACATAATAAGGTCGGGACAGGGCCCCGCCATACCCGTATGTACAATAAAAATACCATACCAAGACACGACAGCAATTCTGAGACAAATGGAGTGCCCCAATATCAGTTGAATAGAAACCTACTGATGCGGACTGTCACCCTGTCTATCTGAACCTGCGGGCATGAAATACAGTGTCCCCCAGGTGAAAGGGGCGTCAGTACGAACAAAGTACTGAGTATGTAAGGCATGAAAGTAACATAAAGGAGACATAAAAGTACATAAGATAAAAGGAATGCAACCTGTATATCTGAACTACCTCTGAGGGTCAATGATATGCATAAGTACTGTATATATGCATATATAACGCCTGCTTATACATATATATGCGTATATAATGCCTTCCAAGCCTCTGTGGGCATCATCATCCTAAACACTAATCAGTGGTGCGTATATAACGCCTGTCAAGCCTCTGTGGGCAATCATCATCATAATATACTATATGTATATAATGCACAAGTATGATATAATACATCCTAAGTCTGTCGGAGTGATGTAAGATCATTACACCTCCGAACATCGTTATGAGATAGTATTTTCATCAACAAATGACTCTATGAAGCATATGAAATCTTGAGAAGGGGTTGCTAAGAACAATATTACTAGAACATGAATCAACATAGAACATCTCTAGCTGCTAAGAATGGAATGATTATGGAGTAGTGTTACATTTACGTTTCGTTGATATGGATCATGCCAAAAGAAAGAAAGTTAGCCTTAACACACCTCCGACACAACACAATCCCACAACGAATACAACTAGTACTCTAATCCTATAACAAAGGAAGTATTTACAAGCTTAGATGGTACTAATATATCATGTATTACCATTGATAAATCGATTCGAAAATGAAACGGGCAACATTTCCCTTATTTCCTAATCATCACAACTCATCCAATAGCCAACAATCAACACAGCAACCTCTAATAATCCTCCTTTGAACTCACATCAACAACATTTGGAGATATACAATAAAACAGCTTGATATACGTTTTGCATACAACACCGATACACCTCATTCTTCCAAATACACAAAGTATGACAACCTCAACATCAACTACTATCCATACAACAAGATTTTTGCTCAAAAACACACTAACAACATGGCTCAAAACAGATTAGAACCCAACATAAACTCAAGCTCATATTTGAACATTCCCTCCAACTTCTTTCCCTCAAAACCTAGTAGAACCATCACATAAACTCATAAACATGAAACCAAGTGAATTCTTACCCTCAAGGACTCAAGAACATAGCAACTCCAAGATTACTTCAACTCAGTATCCTCTAAAGCTACTACAAAGAGGAGAAATAAGCTTCAACAACACTTTGGAAACTTTTGGCACTTGATTCTCACATTAATTCCTTAACTTCACTTGGATGTTCATTACATATGTTGGAGAGGGTTTGTAGAAGTGTCCTGTGATACTGGGGAAATGAAGAAAATGAGATAAAATGAGTGAGGGTATGAAATATATATATATATATATATATATATATATATATAAAGTTGCCACCGACTTAAATTTACGGTCCCATTATACGAATCGTAAAAATTACCCGTCCGTATAATTGGACCGTAAAACGCCATTAGTGGCTCACTCCTACTGTTATCAAAATACGGTGGGGGTCAACCAGATATACGGTCCGTAAAACCTAAATTTTATTGAAATGCATTCTCGTCGATTCGTTTAACCTCTAATCCTTCCAACACATACTAAGCATGAACTTAAACCCTCGTATACTCAAGATGAACACGTCTAATCTTATAAAACCTTGAAGATAATTCCACTCTCCAAATCTATAACAACCAACTCACGAAGAAACTTAACGTACAAAAGTACGAGGTGTAACATGAGCATATGAACCATCTCATGATTGGACACAAAAGCTAGGGAAGCATTCAAAACCATGTGAAAGTCATATTAGGTCTAACTCATTTAAAGTGAGCATATGAGAAGTGTGAACTGGGCTAAACAAATATCAAAGCATACAACTTAAGCTTATATCAGAAAGGAATCAGTTAAGGCAGATACATGATAGGCATAAATAGGTTAAGCTGTTCAATAACCACATAACTAAGCATGATTAAATATGAAAACCTTTGATCACAGTAATGAACCAACAAATATCCCTATATGCATGGTTCAGACAATATAAAAACTAGAAAAAACTAGTAGGCATGTTAATGACACAAGGAAATTGACTTAGCATATGCTTAGTTGACACAAGAATTGAGCTAGGCTAACAGCCCCTAGTGGACTAGCAAAGTAATTCAACAAATATGAGATTGAGCATTCTTGAGAGTTAAAGCCTATATGCTTAAGTAAACCCCACTTGGGTCTAAAAACATAGCCCTTTGAGCATACTAAAGAGTTAAGATAAACAAGTAACCAAGTAGGCAAACAACAGACTTAGCTAAATAGGTAAATCATGTTAAACATAATGTTATTTTAGCAATAAACAAATGGCATGTTTAAGCAAGATAAATGATAAAACCAGTCCATTCTAACATTTAATCACACATGGGACTATTAGACTAAACATAATCAAGTACTATTCACCCATGACAGTATTACTGAGCATATATGAATTCTTAAACTAAACATGCTTAAAGACTAATCAGAGATCAAACAAATAAGCATACAAGAACTAAACTACAAACTGCTTAACCAATGAACATGCTCATAACTAATTAACACTAAACTAAACTAAACAAGGACATAAACACAGACACCAATATATCAAAACTAAAATGCAGAACTAAAATTAAGAAAAAAAGAGCATTTACCTTTCTTAAGCGCAACCTTTGTCGAGATTTGGAGTTGAGATCCTTGCTCCTCCTTGAATCTCAGGCACAAACAAGAAGTCAAAATTTTAAAACTAGAAAAACTTAGTAAATTAAAGGTTCCAGCAAACTTGCTAGATCCCTAGGTATACTAAGTGTATCTTTTGCTTTGAATTTATGATACTTGTATGTGTGTATGTGTGAAGGATGGGGTTCTTTATATAGAACTCCAGAACTCCAAAAGCTTGTAAAACTATTGATGTGGGACAGTTGGTTTCTAGAGGAATTCAACATGAATCCATGTGTTTCGACCCAAGCCAATAGTAATCGAGAGTAAACAAACAAAAAGGTTTCGTCCTTCATTGACCAAAAAAAAATGTAGAAGTAAGAAGAAAGAAGGGTTATACCATGTTTGGGTTGTTCTATGATGGAGAGAGAAAGCTCCAATTAATGTGTTGCCAAAATCGGACATACAAGCCCAGCTTAAAGCAAAAGAATATGTAGATTTTCCATTCTTGGCCATCGAAGGTGACGATGAGAGAGAAAATGGAAGAGAGGCGGCTAGGGTTTCTCGAACACTCGTCTACCAACAAACAAATGCGACTCTCATGTCAGTTTGGGATAGACTTATAGCGGTTCTGGGCCAGGTCTTGTCCTTTAATGGTCTGGGCCTACTCCAATTTTAAAAGGAAAAGGGGACGGGCCCTGCTATATACATGTATATACACGATATGCATGTGTATAGGTATATACTCGCGTATATACGTGTGTGCGTGTGTGTCTATATATATATATATATATATATATATATATATATATATATATATATGCAAGGGAAAACATACAATTACTTAAACAACCGGTTTTTAAAAGTGTCCATTAATTGAACATTCCAATTATGATCAAATTAAAACTAGTTAACCAATAAATTCCCTTTAAAACACGGCCATATGCATAAAGTGACTACTTTTGCAATTATGACCTAATTGACTCAAATCATGCAATTGATCATTTCAAATATAGCCATAACTACCACATAACAAGTTAATTGACCATTTCAATTGTAAGCATAATTAAGTAATTGCAATTAATTTTTGAAATAAAAATGCAATTGTAGTTATGTAAGTTGTAAAATTGAGATGTAATTGATTATTCTATTCAATTAATCAATTTTCTTGAACTAACGGAGTAATATACTTGTCAATTCGATATTTAATAATTTAAAAGAATTAATTGAATAATTATTTTAGACTATTTTAACTTAATTTTGACAAATACTTTAATATTGATGCAAAATATTTTTAAATGACTTACAATATAGATTTGACATTATTTTACCAAATGGAATGGAAAAATGTTATCGAAATAATTTTCTAAAAATCATTTTGATTTATAAAACACATATTTCACTCCGTTTGAGATCCAAGAACTTCGGCTAATTAAATAAAATTACTGGAGGGCCAAAAATTAGGTGTCAAAAAGAGATTCAATGGGTAAGTAGTTTGGCGAAAAAGAAGACACGGCAAGGGGCTATTGTTTGCTGCACTTTTACAATGCTGATTTCTGCTATACGAGAGAGAAGAACCATATAAGGTTTCAACATGGCTAGTATCAAGCAGATAGAGTGGGCAGAGAGTTGGCAATGCATATCCACATTAGAAGGAATTGAAGATATGGCAACCTTGGCTGATCAACATCAACACCATTCCCTGATGTACTCTTGATGCTACTCTTTTATTTTGGTCCTTCTCATTGTCTTTATTATTTGTTGATTTTATGTAAGTGTTGTAGTTAGGCTCCTCTTGTAAGTTTTGAGTCTGTATTTTTTCATTTATGAGAAACAGGTGGTCAGCTCCTGTTTGGTTTTGTAACTAGCACTTTTGGTATAAATAAATTTGTTTGTTTACCAAAATAAATTTGTTTGTTTACCAAATTAAATTTAAACAAGACTTAATTTTTATAAGCAAGCAAAACACCGTTTACAAGGCCAAAATACTAAACCTTAACCCAAAACATGAGTCAAAGGAGCATATATGATACTAACTAAAACATAGTCCAACAAAATATCCAGTCAAATCCCACAAAGAGTGGTATGGGGTGGGTAGAATGTATGCAGACCTTACCCCTACTTTAGGAGGTAGAGAGATTGTCATTGGCAAACCCTCATCACAAGTGAAACATAGTCTGACCTTATGAAAGGAACATCAATAACACTTAGCCATAGCTGCTACAGTAGTACATATGTCACATTTCCATAAATATTATAACATGAAAAAGGGAGATGGGGTGAGTACAAATGCACTTAGTATGCAACTGACATTCCCCTAAAAGGTGATATGAGGTTTTATAATGAGAATATATCCATAATTTGTATCTTATATCATAGAAACATCTAAATTTATTTACATGATAAATCTGGTATATAGAATATATGATAATAAGTAAAACTGTAAATACAAGTGTCACACCCCAAAATCGACCCTGTAGCAATAGGCATCCGATGCTAAGGAACCCACACCGGAAGCACCTTATAAAGTAAATATACCACGAACTGTCCCGATTTAATATTTCGCTAGACATTTAAAATTTGACAAAAATTAGGAAAATTATAAGTGATTCAAAACAATATAAATGATCATAAGTCTGAACATCCGCTAAGCATTAATTAAACAAGACAATAAAGACGTAATCAAAAGCATGCCAATATTCATGTTATTGGGAATCAGCTGCTTGTAGTTCGACTCGATCGGTTGGAAAGACGATCCTTGAGAGGATTCGACCTTTGGCTTAGGGCGGATGACAAGTAAAGTCTAAATACTGAAAGGAGGCTTGTACCCCCTTAGTCATTGAATGTGTTGCACTTCATAACCATAAATGTGAGTATGCAGACCTAATTCTCGAGGACTCCGACGGTCTTGTCATCCTGAGTAGAAGAAGGATGCTCCAATTGTGAAAGTGAAAATTCAATTGGGTGTGAAACTTAAGGATGACCAAGATTAACCTCTTGGAAAAGATTGGATCATGAAAGATAAACCTACATGCCTGTTCTTACAGGGGTGTAGTTTGAATGTGGTGGGGAAAAGCTCTTCAGTTCTAATTCGAAGAGTCTGGGTCCCTCTTCAGCTTGATGTTCGATAAGTTGTGTAAGAAAAAATTCCACATTGCTCCGCATAAACCTGAACTTGATCGCAATTCTACCATCTTGGCATTTCAAAGTTCTTACCCGAGAAGGACGTCACCTTGATATTTGATTTCGTAATCTTGACAAACTTTGATTGTTCCGCCCTCTTGGATGATTTCATGCTACGAAATGGCCATCTTGGCATGCAGGAATCATGCTCTTGGATGATTTAAAATATCACCGCTTGGTGGTTTGAAAAATGGGCATCACCTCAATGCTCGATCACTGTACACCTTGGTAGATTTTACAAAATTCACCACTCGGCGATTTGAAAAATAATGAAGGACACCTTGGCATGTAGAGGATTCATCCTTTAGAGGTTCGAAAAATGGTCGCTCCCTTGACGCTCCATCACGGTCATCTTGATGGGTTTTAGAAAATTTATCTCCCTGGTGGTTTAAAAATTGGATGTAGATGTCATCCTCTTGGATGGTTAAAATTTTTAGCCTATGGCAGTTCAAAATATGGGTGTCACCTTGACGTTGCATGTAGCATCCCCTTTGGGAGGATATCACTTAAGAAACAAAAGCTAATTTCACACTTACAATGTTTAGAAAAAATTTATGCCAAAAGATATTCACAAAAATATTTAATAGCGGAAATAGGCCCATGCGAAAAAGGGTTGAAAGTGCGACATTTTTTTTTTCCATTGTACCCTCCTCAAAATTTCTTAGATGAAATACAATATCAGAGTATTAATTTAAAATGGTAATGCCCTTCTCAAATAGTCAACACATTTAGGAAACTTCCTTTTGAAATTATATTTTCACATCAACACTTGCTGGTCTATAAGATACACGAAACTCAAACTTGCGTAATCATGAAAGGCTATAGTATCTTCCTTTGTACATAATTACAAGGCAAAATGTAAACCCAGTACATGGCATGACTTGGGTTGAAAGCACACCCTAAAATAGCAAAACAATTCACAAAGTTCAAGTTACAAGCATATGGTCTTGTGTCCAACAAGCCTCCAAAATTTCATACATAAATGTTACATATGGATCATGTAGAAGTCCCCAAAATTTTACAAGACCTACATGCATATGCAAATGTGATCTTCACTAAGGCTCCCAAAAAGTATACTCCAAATGGCCATCTTCAAATCTCTTCCCGTACATTACCTACGATAGAAAAAAACTATCGATAAGCATAAAGCTTAGTGGTGTATAAACTTTGGGCTTGTAGCCAATAGATTCTCCAATTCCCTTATCCGTCATAGGTAGCTCAATGAGATAAAAATAAATTGTCACACCCTAATTTCCGATAGGGTATGATGGGCACCTGACCCTTACCTAGGGCCGAGCGAACCCGCTGACTAACATAACTTGCAAGCCAACCATCTTCGGGCCCACAAAACATAACATACACACGAAATGAAAATTTTTCAGAAAACAAACATGCCTTTCGTTTTTTTTTTTTAAAACCAAATAAAATATGCAATCGTATGAAAAATGTAATATAAGGCATAACAGTGCTTCGGCTTATATAGCCGCTTGCCAAACACAACGGTAGCATAGCGCATACAAACACACCGACTTACGTAGCCGCTTACAAACGGACCGAACATATCATACACTCGACAGCATGCGCAAAGTCCTACTAACGTCTCGTATACCATACAAGCACTCGGACTCGGCGGCCTCGGAGGAAGTGGAGTTCGCCAATCCAAATTTGGAGCATCTCCCGCTAGCATCACCTACTCGTAAGGTACCGCGTGGCACGAAACGCGGCCCGAAGAAAGGGGGTCGGTGCGGAATATGCGATACGTAAAGATAGCATACATCAACGAGGTCCTAACCGAAGTAGGAAATACGGAAAGTAAAGTCGTAACAACCTAATTACCCAAGTACTTACGCATCAAACCCACAAATTAAACATACTCATACCGAACACATCATAATCTGTCTACGAAATAACATTAACCGATGTGGGATTTGCCTAAACCAATGTGGAATTTTGCCTCATCATTGGGTTTGCCCCACCATCGGTGAACAAACTCAACATAGCATCATACATTATCACATACCAAATGTGTTCCATGGGACCCGGCCCGGACAGAACGTGGTCACCACCCTATCGGCGCCCAACACAACATAACACCGGAAGATTTCAAATCTCCGTATCCCCGAACACAACACATCATCACAACACGCCAGAAGCCATATCACGGATAACTCCATAAACGGAACCCGGCCTATGGCGAGGTCTCGGAACCGTAACACAAGATAACACCGAGTATATCATAGTGCGCACGATCACATACCGGCCGGGATCCGGTGAAAGAGTAACACGAACGCACGAGCGGACCGTAAGTAACCACACGCATCTCGGTTTACATCATCACGTACTCAACCGAATGATCAAAACGAACCCTTTTTTTTCGAAAATCCAAAACCATAGTCAAATCAAGTTTTCTCCTAGAATCTCGCTCGACATATCAAACCGAATTTGAAACCGTTGTTACGTATCAAAATCATGGGCATAAAATCCTTATTTCCAACTCGACGGAAAAAAATAAATAATCATAGTGAAGAAAATATTAAATTTTCCGAAAAATCCATAAAGGTAGCATAAAGGCCGGGGCCCCACGGACGGGTCCCGACCCCCCGTCCGAGCCCGACTACGAGGGGTAGTAGAGTGATGCCTTATGAACTTACATATTATGTTTTGGGGCGTTTCGAGGTCGTATGCGCAAAAGTTACTCGGACGTTAGTAGTTTCGAGTCGTTTAGGCATATATCCACCTTTGAAAACAAAACTCTTTTGAAACAAAATTCTTTTGTAAATATAACTCTTTTGCAACCTTAGAAATTTAATCATACAAAAGACGTAAGGATCATAACTTGACCGCGTTAAGGGTACGAATATCAAAGAGACATATAAGAATCGACTACGCAAAGATTTCAAACTCAGTCATATCCAAGACATATAAACCATACTAAGGATGCCAACATCAAAGCAAATACGAATCACAAATATACTCGAAATTTACGAATGGAATTTCCCCGAGATACATATCATGTTATACCTTAATTCCGTCTAAGACATGCCAAAGAAGAGAAGGGTAAACCGCATGCACAGGCTTGCCCTAAGCTAATCCAAATGTAAGTCTCGTCTTCTCAAAATCTCTGTTACTTTCATCAATAGGCATCGAAGAATTCAACTCCAAGCCATTATTTTTTTTTTCTACGGAATTTTGGGCGGACTTCCCCCGTAACTTGGACGTCCCCCGAGAATTTCAACTCGGCCAAATCTTCAACAACAATACCAACAACCATTCCAACAACATCAATAAGTAATTTCAAACGCATTCTAGCACTAACAAGTCATTCCCACATTCTTTGACAACATTCCAATTATATTTGTCACGACCCAATCCCGTAGGCCGTGACTAGCGCCCGAACTGGGCACCCGTACGTACCAAAGCCAAAAATAGTAACTCAGGTACCTTTAAAAAAAATTGGGCAGAGTTTCCTCTGTATTTCTTACTAACCAAAATTTTCCCTGCACACAGAAAATACCAACAAAGGCCACACAGGGCCAACATATCCATATACACATATATAGGTGAGCCGACAAGGAACACGCGGTGAATAAGCCGCCCAAACATACAATACGTGCATATAGCTGTACGGATATAGCCACACCCACAGACATGTCTACAGGCCTCTACACGGAATAACAAAGTCATATGACGGGACAGGGCCCCGCCGTACCCTGAACAAATATACACGAATGTAACAAAAGACTGTACCAAAATCCGGGCTCCGGACAAGGAGCTCTTCGAAGAAAACGAACGGGGACCTAAGGCCGGCGGCTCACTCAAACGTGTGCACAGCCTGCGCGGCATGAAACGCAGCCCCCGAAGAAAGGGGGTCAGTACGAAATATGTACTGAGTATGTAAAGCAGGAAATACGTAAACAGAATCAAAACCGGAATGAGGGTCAAGGAAATAAGTATAGAAACTGGAAAAAATCATAATTATCCTTTTAACCGTTTGTCCTGCATAAACATATGTCAATAAGCCAAATCGTATCATAATCGGATCATTGTATCATCACATATACATTACATGCATATCACTTACCGGAAGTCATATATGAAATTCAGAAAAACAGATATAATAGTCAGAATGTCAGCATGCTTATTTTATAAACATATACCATGAAGGTCAAATACATATGTCATATATGGTCCATGATAGGACCCGGCGGACGGAACGTGGTCGCCCCTCTGCGCCTTGGGCGCCACAACTCATCATACTTCGGAAGTTTTGTATATTCTCCGAACATATCCTCCGTATCATATCACAACTCGGAACCATATCATATGTCAGAACCATATCAGAACTCATCATACACCACGTCATATCATATATCAGAATCAGATCATATTTCAGGCGCTCATCATACTTCGGAATCTCATCATACTTCAATTGTGCGCACGAACATAGCCGGCCCGGGACTCGGCGAAGGAGGTAATAATAATATGCACGAGCAGAATCGTAGGAATCATGTACAATGTACAAATCTCATAAATCATATGCAGCATAAATATTTACCAAAATTTAGCAAATTAATCAAAACAAACTATTATTTACGGATTAGGGTCAAAGTCTAATCAAATTTCCTTTTGAATGCCTTTCGGGGACATATCAACAAACTTTGAAAATCACAATTACATATCAAAGTCGTATGCGTAACAATCCGTATTTAAAAAGCATACAAACCATAATTCTAAACTTACTAAATAAGTAGGGAATCCATGCTCGGAGATCAAGGTGAAAATAATCCTAAATTTTTCTTACAGGTCATTAGGGGAAATCATAAAGAGCTGCGGGCCCCACGGACGGGTGCCGACCCCCTCCGAGCCCGACTACGAGGGTTAGGGGAGAGTTAGGCCTTATGAACTTACATATTATGTTTTGGGGCGTTCCGAGCTCGTATGCGAAAGTTACGGACGTTTGAAGTTCGGACCCTTTATAGCCAAAATTTTCATAAGTCTTTGAAAACTCATTTATTTGAAAGCTTAATAACCTTACATTGAACACATTAAAGAATATAACTTTAGGATCAAACAAGTACGTTTCTAAGCTCGGATTTAAGAACGGAATAACCCCGAGACGCGGGTCATAGCCTAATAGCACTAAGACATGCCAAAGGAAAGAAAGCGACGCCTTACATACCTTGTCCGCTCGCAAGCTAAGCCGAGTCTCAACTCCCGGAAGCTCCAAGATCTACATAACGCCAAACATATTAACATTAGCCATAAGCCTTTGGGCATTCCATTTCAAACAAACATTAAATTCTACCGAAATTTCGGCAGCACTTCCCCAGTAAATACATCAACCCCGAGATTTCAACTCGGCCAAATTCATCAACAACCAAACCAACAACCCAGCTATAACATCAATAGTCAATTCAAAATACATTCTAAGATTAATAGCTCTTTTTACATAACATCAACAACATTCATAATATTCCAACCACATTCAACAACATTCATAATATCCTCTCTTCAACTACTTACGATCGAACTAACATCAATGTTTACACACTCGATTTCTAATCCAAAACCATCCAAACAATATTCAAAAACATTTTAAACAATTCACACAATTCTCCAAACAACTCAAACCATACTCCAACTCACCCGAATTTATCTCCAAACCCGAAAACAACACCAAACACATTCTTGTCTTCCAAATTCATGATTTATACCATTAAGCCACACACTAACAATGCAATATTCATAAATGCAAAAATTACATAGAATTCACATAAGCTTCCAAATCACCTCATAACCAACCTAACATTATTTTGAGTCATCATACTTGCATTTTTTTCTCATAAAATCCATAACGACGACAACTAAAACGCTAACGACAATTTGTTCAATCACAACCACATTAAAGGGGGCCATTCGGCCAGCCCACTTCCACACACAAAAATGATTTTCCATTCTCTTCTTCACACCACAACATTCAAAACATGCTAATTAACATTAATTCATTGTTTACAACACAACACATACACACACGGCCAATACCCATATACACGGCCTCACTCCAACTAAATTTCTATCATGAATTTCTTTCTTTTTATCATGCTACAACACATATGAACCATCCATAACACATAACACAAGATTAGAACTCACCTTTCTTCTTCAACTTCTTACTTGACCCAAGTTGGTAGATAGAGAAAACGAGCAAACTATCGTCCGAAACAACAACTCCACGTTACTTAGCACCCTTGAATTAGTAGGTTTGCATGAAGAAACAATTTTTCTCTTGGCTTAATCTTGGTCTCTCTTCTCCTCCCTCTTGGCCGAATGGTTAAGCTAGTTCTTGTTCTTCTCCCTTTTTTTTTTTGCTCTTCTCTTTCTTTAATTCTCTTGAAACTTCTATTAATACATATATTAATCACATGGAAAAATTAATAATTCCCATGGGCTAGGCCTTGGCTTGGCCGGCCACTTCCCAAAAATTTGGGCCTCATTTCTCTTAATTTTTGTTAAGCCCAATTAGCTTCAAATCTTGTTTTGTAATTCCCGAAACTAATTTTCGAAATTTCAATTTTGCCCTTGGCCTTCTCCGATGTCTTTGCGCCAATATTTTTCCATGAACAACATAGATATATTAATTAAGATCAAGATATTGACTCATGACATACAAGTCACTATTATTTCAAAATTTCCGAATAGGCGGAAACATGGGATATAACATCCTCCCCCCCTTTAGAACATTCGTCCTCGAATGTTAAATTAACCTCGGGGTATATCACAGTAATTCGGGGAGGTCCTTTGGCCAACTACATGCCCGTATTTACTCGGATCACTTATGAGGACATTCACTTCCCGATTCTTGCTTTTTCTACCCCGGCGTATCTCTTGTTTGCCGGAATACGTACACCCGCTAATATAGGGGTATCACCCGCTTTCCTGTACATATATGTACTTGTCAACATCCCACTCTCAAAAGATTCCTAAACACCACTCAAATCCACCCTAATCCCAAGACTGTGATGCCTCTTCTTTCCTTTCCCGATCTGGACTGCTCCGGCCTACGCGACCTCTTAAAATTTTCGTCTACACAATATATTCTAAATCCCTTTAGACTACTCTAGCTCCCCACTTACTTTTCCGGCTGCAATTGTAAGACTTTCAGAAACTTCCCAGGGGGTCACCCATCCTGGAATTTCCCTCACTCTAGCACGCTTAACTTCGGACCTTCGATGAAATACGAGGCTCTAGCGCCGGTATAATCGCGTTCTCTTCACCGCATGACCTTCGTCGCGTAACTTAGAGTAAAGCAAAGTCTTGGAGTTTCCGGACGCCCGTGACACAATTACCATTTTGCCCTTCACTCGATTTTCCCTATTCACTATCACCTATGGATAAAGCCATTCTTCGTCTTAATCCCCCGGGTTCCCAATAGCGACGGACACACCTTAACCGCCGTTATTTACACATACTCGGTTATCGGCTTCTGAATTTCTACCCATCGCGTCTAATAACATTCACACAAGAATTGCACATACACAAAAATATTATAATAAAGGCTCATATACATGTATCCACGTCCGTGCTTTGCTCCGGTCTCACGGCCGGTTAGAGCATATATGCGGTTCGAGGGACCGCTGGAACTGGAGGCTCTGCCACGACCTCTGCCGCGGCCCGCTGGTGCCGGCATATCCTGCCCCGTGGGGCGCATCGCTACAGAAGGAAAAGATGGACCGGCAACTGACTCTGTAAGCTGAGCTGCACCACCCGGACCACCTCTGTACGGACAATCTCTTATAACATGGCCCTGGCGGCCACAAGCAAAACAGGCACCGGTAGCACGGTAGCACTCTCCCGGGTGGTATCCCCCAGGAGAACACCGAGGTATGGGTGGCTCGACTGGCCGGAACCTCTCGTCCTCTCGCGACCCTCGAAGCTCGGAGCTCGACCGACCTCCCCGAATACCCTGTACTAGCCGGCCTCCTATCCGCGAACCGTGGGGGCGTACTCCAGGCTGACTGGGAGGAATATCTGCTGCGCTGCTGCCTGCCTCTAAAGTCTCCAGAATACCCGGCTGACCTTGCCCTCTTGGGCTGGCCCCTGTCATCACTCCTATCGGGCTGGCGCCCTCTGTGTCGATCCTCCACGCCCTGGGCATACGCCTGTACTCGTGCAATATCCATGCCGGGCTGGGAGGCCATCGCCATACAGCTGTCTATCAGATAATCATCTAGCCCCATCACAAACTGGTGCACTCGATCGGTCATGTCGGCCCACAATATGAGGCGCATATCCGGCCGTGGAATCAAACTCGAGGCTATACTCCCGACACTCCTCGCCGTCCTGCTCAAACGCAAGAATCAGAACCCCGGCTCGCCTAGTCTCTCGGGGGGTAGAAAATGGGCAAGAAAAGCCTCCACAAACTCATCCCACACAAGCCTGGGGGAGCACCCTCACCGGGATGCCTCCCATGACTCATACCAATTAGTCGCTATGTCCGTGCAGCCGATACGACGCGAACTCGCCGTACCTGCCCGGAGGCTCGACAAGTCGCGGCGTACGCCGCATCTCTCTATGAACTCCCGAGGGTCCTCCTCGGGCTTTGACCCGAAAACTCCCGGATTACGAGTCGAGAAATATCGAGCCCTCTCACCGTCCACTAGCATAATCCGCATCTCCGGCCCCTCGGCTCTCGGACCTCTCGACCGGTCCCCGCCACCGTCCGGTCAATAACCGAGCATCAGTCCTCGCCTCTCCCTCCTCCGCCCCCGGGCCGAGGAGCCGGAGGCTCGGCACTCGAATCTCGGGGGCGGGCGGTGGAGCCGCCTCTCCGTGCCGCGCCGGTTCCGCCGCTCTGTGCCCCTCGATGGTGATGGGGGTAGCGGAACCGGCCGACGGGGCGCAATCTCCGGCTCGGGCGAGCGTGAGCCCTAGTAACTCTGCGGGCCCGGCGGTCTCCCCTGCTGCGGAGACTTGCCCTTCCGGGCACCTCGTCGCCTTCTCGGAGGCATCGGCGAAAACATAACAATTCGTTAGAGGGAGTCATCCCCGATAATACGGCTCTATCGCACGATCTAAGATCGAAGGAGGGGATAATATCCTAAATGTCTCGTAGCCTCCTGTTTATAGATGTGGTGCACAACACACCGATAAACGAGGACTCTACTAGACACGGCTCGTAGACATTCCGAGGACTAACCGCTCTGATACCACTTTTGTCACGACCCAATCCCGTAGGCCGTGACTAGCGCCCGAACTGGGCACCCGTACGTACCAAAGCCAAAAATAGTAACTCAGGTACCTTTAAAAAAAATTGGGCAGAGTTTCCTCTGTATTTCTTACTAACCAAAATTTTCCCTGCACACAGAAAATACCAACAAAGGCCACACAGGGCCAACATATCCATATACACATATATAGGTGAGCCGACAAGGCTGCCGCGGTGAATAAACCGCCCAAACATACAATACGTGCATATAGCTGTACGCGATATAGCCACACCCACGTACATGTCTACGAGCCTCTGCTACGTAGTAACAAAGTCATATGACGGGACGGGGCCCCGCCGTACCCGAACAAATATACACGAATGTAACAAAAGATCGTACCAAAATCCGGGCTCCGGACAAGGGAGCTCTTCGAGAAAACTGAACAGGGACCCTAAGCTGGCGGCTCACTCAAACGTGTACCTGTACCTGCGCGGCATGAAACGCAGCCCCCGAAGAAAGGGGGTCAGTACGAAATATGTACTGAGTATGTAAAGCAGGAAATACGTAAACAGAATCAAAACCGGAATGAGGGTCAAGGTAGCCCGTTCATGAAAGTTACGGACATTATTCATTATAGAACTCTTTAGGAACAGAATCTCTTTATGCACCATGTACTATCCAATCATGCAAAGACTCGAGGGCAATAGCCCGACTATATTAAGAATGCGAATATCAAAAAGTGAATAAGAATCGTAGACATGCTCGGAACTTAAGAATGGAGTTACCCCAAGGCTCGTATCATATCTTACTTACATCTAAGACATGCCAAAAGAAAGAAAGGATAAGCTTTACATACTCGTTCCACCTCTTTATTAGCTACGCTTATTCGTCCAAGCTCGCAAGTCTACATTTAAGAGGATTTACACAATCATTAGACTCATTATTATACGCTTGTCTTAGTCCTTCAAATAAATTCATTTATAGTCTGCCGAAATTTCGGCAGCATCTCCCCTGTTTATATGCCTAGCCCGAAATTTCAATTCAATAATCAACAACAATACCAATATTAATAACATCATTTCCAACACCACATATGCCATAAAACAGCCCACACACTATTTTTCCCATTTTCTCAACCAACCAACTTGCGATACGACTAATTAATAACTTTATTTCCGTAAGGAAGCCGAAATTAATACCAACAACATTGATAACAACATCTTCAATATCCTAAAAAATAAATACATATATTTTTATCCAAATTTCTCTTCAAGCCTAAATTCATAATCCGACCACACCAACAAACGAATTTATCACACTATTCCCTCCGTTCTAATCCGTTAAAACTCTGAATAAACTTGTTAACAATGAAAAGGAACCTTAATCTTACCTCAAGTGTGCAGCCACCACGTCCACCCTCTTCTTCTTGGTTAATTTTTAGCTCAAATTGAAGGCAACGCGACGTACGACACTTTTCTCTTCATGGGCTTCGGAATTCGGGGCTCAAATTTTGGTCAAAATTGGTTTTTCTCTCTAGGCTCTCCTCTCTCTTTTTCTCCAGAATTTTCTGGGTGTTTTGGTATGAAAAATGAGGGGAAAAGGCTGAAATTTTACTTAAAAAGGTGTGGGTAATGGGCCTGACCCGGTTGGGCTTGGGTTGGGCCTGGCCCACTGACCTTTCTGCCTTAAAACATCCATATCTCCTTATCCCGATGTCGCCTGTGAACCCACGACCTATGGTTGGAAATCTATTTCAACTATCTACAACTTTCATTTTCAGATTTTTCCCTAATTCCAAACTCATAATACCGTTTTGGCCCCTCGACGTCAGATCACCCGAAAATGTTTTCTTAAATCGTCCTTTTGGAGGGCTTACACTCATTTTTGGCTTATGGGTCCTTCTTAGGACTTGCTCAACTTCACATGTACTACCCATATATCTTTTCATATGTCCTTTATAAAATCCCGACATGTGGGCCCCACCTTAACTCATGGTTTCGAGGGCTATCATCGAGTGATCATGTTAACTGATTGTTATATCCCGTATTTTGAGCAACAGGACAACTTGTGTGAATTATGAGAAGTTAGGGACAAGGCTATCCCGAGAGACTTTCGTTTGTTTTAAAGGCTTAAATTTTGTATGATTTCAATGTCTTGAAAATGTTATAAGAACACTTGGAGGAATTTTCCATAATTAGTAAGTGAGCTATTTTGGGTAAGTTGAAAATTCAATTTTTTTTTTTTTTTTTTTTAATAAGGCAAGGTGGCCGGCCACTCCTTAGTGGGCCATGGCCACATGGATCACATGGTAATTTATATAAGATGACCAAGTCATCTTCTACACTTAGTCATTTTTCTAGAGAAATCAAGAACCAAATTGAAGAACCACAAAATAGGGGCATTCGGCCAACCCCAAGGAAAAGCAAGACTAATTTTCTTCCATAAAAAAAAATAAATTCCTCAAGCAAAGTTGCTAATTCAAGGGTGCTAAACAACGTGGTGTTGTTGTTTCGGAGAATAATCCGCTCGTTCCCTCTAGCGACCAATTTTGGTCAAGTTAAGAAGTGAAGGAAAGGAGGTGAGTTTTAATCTTGTTTTGTGTGTTAGGAATGATTTATATGTGTTGCTGTATGCTAAAAAGGAAGAAATTCATGCTAGGTTTAATCTTTGAAGTTGGGCCGTGTATAGTAGGTGTGGCCGTGTGTGTATGTGTGTTGTATAAGTCTTGTATTAATGTTGGTTAGCATGTTTTAATTGTTGTGGTGTGAAGAAAGGAATGAGAATCATCTTGATGTGCAAAAATGGTGTTGGCCGAATGGCCTTTATTGGTGTAATTGTGATTGAATAATCGTCGTTAGTATTTTTGTTATCGTCGTTGGGGATTCTATAATGAAAAATGCAAGTTTGACGACTTGGAATAATGTTATGTTGGTTGTAGGATGATTTGAGAATTCATGAGAATTTTATGTAATTTTTACATTTATGAATATTGCATTGTTAATGTGTAGATTAATGATGTAAAGTATGAATTTGAAAGAGAAGAATGTAATTGATGTTGTTCTCGGGTTTGGGGACCATTTCGGGTTCAATGGTACAATATTTGGAATGTTGGAAAAATCGTGTGAATCGCTTAAAGTGTCGTCGCATATGGTTTGAATGGGTTTGGATTAATAGTTGAACGCATGAGCGTTAATGTCGATTTGGTTTCATGAAGTTAGTTGATTATATTGGAATACCTCTAAGCATATAGCAAAATATGTATAATGTTGGAATATGTTGAAATTGTATATTAGTGTTGGAACGTATTGTGAATCGACTATTATTGTTGCGGTTTGGTTTCTTGTTGGGTTGTTGTTGAAACTAGCCTTGAGTTGAAATCTCGGGGTTGGTGCATTTACGAGAGGAAATCTTTAAAATTTCTATAGAATCTAATGTTCGTTTGGAATTGGATGTCTAAATATGTTTGGCTAATGTTAATGTACCTTGCGTTATGTAGATCTTGGAGTTGCCGAGGGTTGAGGCTAGGTTTGTATTGCGGTTGACTAAGGTATGTAAGGCATCGCTTTCTTTCATTTGGCATGTCCTAGTGCTATTAGGCTATGGCCCGTGTCTCGGGGGCTATTCCGTTCGTAAACCCGAGCTTAAATACGCACTTATTTGATCCTAAAGGTTGATTCCTTATTGTGTTCAATATGAGGTTCTTAAGCTTTCAAATGAATGACTTTTTAAAAGACTTATGAAAATCTTGACTACAAAGAGGTCCCGAACTTCAAACGTCCGTAACTTTTGCATACGACCTCGAAACGCCCCCAAACATAATATGTAAGTTCATAAGGCATAACTCTCCCCTACCCCTCGTAGTCGGGCTCGGATGGGGGTCGGCACCCGTCCGTGGGGCCCGCGGCCTTTTTATGCCACCTTTATGGATTTTCCGAAGAATTTAATATTTTCTTCATTATGATTTTCTCGTAAGGATTTCTTATTTACTTAAAGAGTACTGTTTATGATTTTGATGCATATGATTACTCACGACTCTGCTCGTGCTTATGGTTAATGCTTGGTTCACCGGATCCCGGGCCGGTTATGATTCGTGCGCATTATGATAAGTTCCGGTGTGATGCTGTGTTACGGTTCACCGAGCTCCTCGCTAGAGAGCCGGGTCCCGTTTATATGTGGTGTTATGCTGTGTTTGGTGTTATGGTTGGTTATGATGTGTTACGGGGATATGTCGGGTCACGGAGATATGAAACCTTCTGGTGTGATGCTGTGGTATGGCGCCATCGACAGGCGGGCGACCATCGTTCTAAGAGCCTTTGCATGATCTTAATTTTTAATGATTATTTTGATATTTTGTAAATCATATTTATTTTCTGTGATATGCTTCTATATTTCTGTAATCCTGCTTTACATACTCAGTACCTATTTCGTACTGACCCCCTTTCTTCGGGGGCTGCGTTTCATGCCGCCGTATGCGCTCAGTTTGAGGATCCACCTGCTTAGGCCATCTATTCTGCTTATCGGAGTGCTCCTTCTTCCGGGGCTTACATATTTTGGTATATATTTCCTTCTGGTGCATATGTATATTATTCAGGGGTACGACGGGGCCCTGTCCCGTCATATGATTCCGTTATGTTGTTTAGAGGTCTGTGGATATGTACGTGGGTTATGGCTATGTCTGTACAGTATATGTGTGTGTGGCACAGTGTATGTATATGTGATATGTTCTGAGCGGTTCATCCGCCACGGCAGCCTTGCCGGCTCGCCTATATATGTTTATATGGATATGTTGGCCCCGTGTGGCCTTTGTTGGTATTTTCTGAGTGCAGGTTAGTTTTGGTTAGTCAGTAAAACAGAGGAAACTCTGCCCAAATTTTTGTAAATATTTGAGTTACTATTTTTGGACTTTGGTACGTACGGGTGCCCAAGTCGGGCACTAGTCACGGCCTACGGGGTTGGGTCGTGACACCGATTTACTCCATACACTCTCCAAATGTCATATATATGTTCTTATGCTCAGATAACATAATCTTCATCCATAATCCTTGTGTAACTCTGCTCTCCCCTGAGCTCATACTAAGCCGTCCACAGTCTTGATAACGCGAAATTTTCCAAGGTGTAACAAAAACAATTGTGGATATTGAATTCGCATATCCTCTTCTCGCTCCCAGGTAGCTTCTTTGCCAGAATGATTTCTCTGAAGGACTTTTACTAAAGGAATTTTCTTGTTTCTAAGCTCTTTTGTCTCATGCGCCAAGATTTGGATAGGTTCCTCTTCATATGTCAAGTTAGGGCTGACCAAAATGGATTCAATAGGAAGAACATGAGATGGATCTGAACGATATCTTCTAAGCATAGAAACATGGAAGACATTTTGGATCTTATCTAACTCTGGTGGAAGAGCTAATTTACAACTGGACCAACTCTCTCAAGTACTTCATGGTCCAATAAATCGAGGACTACGTTTTCCTTTTTGGCCAAATCTCATAATCTTCTTCCATGGAGAAACCTTTAAAAATACCTTATCTCCCACTTGATGTTCAATTTCACGCCTCTTAAGATCAGCATAAGACTTTTGTCTATCCGAGGCAATTTTTAGACGATCCTTGATGATTTTTACCTTATCTTCAGTTTGTTGCACAATCTCACGACCAACCAATTTTCTTTCACCAACTTCATTCCAGCACAGAGGAGTTCTACACTTTCTCCCATATAATGCTTCGTAGGGAGGCATGCCAATACTTGATTGGTAGCTATTATTGTAAGCGAATTCTATCAAGGCTAGGTGACTGTCCCAACTACCCTCAAATTCCATAATGCAAGCTTGAAGCATATCTTCCATGATTTGAATCACCCTCTCGGACTAGCCGTCTGTCTGAGGATGGAAAAAAGTACAAAAGTTCAACATAGTGCCCAAAGCTTCGTGCAAGCTAGTCCAGAATCTGGATGTAAACCTCGGGTCTCGGTCAGACATAATGGAAATAGGAACTTCATATAGCTTCACAATCTCATTAACGTACAATTCTGCTAAACGTTCAAGTGGGTAGTCTACTCTGATGGCCAAGAAATAAGCACTCTTGGTTAGTCTATCAGCTATAACCCAAATTGCATCATGATTTCTTTGAGTGCATGGAAGTCCAGAATCAAAGTCCATAATTATTCTTTCCCATTTCCACTCTGGTATCGACAAGGTTTGTAACAAACCAGCTGGGACTTGATGCTCAGTCTTTATTTGTTGACAAACTAAGCATTTATAAATGAACTCTACAATGTCTTTCTTCATACCATTCCACCAGTAGTGTTCTTTGATGGTTTGATACATTTTAGTACCTCCAGGATGCATTGCATATGGTGAAGTATATGCTTCATTCAAAATTTCTTTCCTCAATTTGTCATCTTTAGGAATACATAACCTATTTCGATAAAATAGAACACCATCCTCCCTTAATTTAAAATCAAGCTTTTCTCCAGTTTGAACTTATTTGATCAATTTCACAAGTTTCTCATCTAACTTCTGTGCTTCTTTCACCTGTTCAAGTAGAACTGGCTTGACTTGCAAACTAGCAACAATAGAGTCATCAGGATTAAATGCAAAGGAAGCATTCATGGCTCTTAATTCAAGAAACAAAGGCAAAGGTCTTAGAGATAAACTGACAAAGGATTTGCGACTTAGAGCATCTGCAACCATATTGGCTTTACCTGGATAATAGTCAATGATCCAATCATAATATTTAATGAATTCAAGACATCTACGTTGTCTCAAATTCAACTCTTTCTGTGTACCCAAGTACTTCAAACTCTTGTGATCAGTAAATATGTGACACTTTTCGCCATATAAGTAATGCCTCCAAATTTTCAAATCAAACTCTATGGCAGCGAGCTCAAGGTCATGAGTTGGATAATTCAATTCATGTGGTTTCAATTTTAGAGAGGCATACGCAACCAGTTTCCCTTCCTGCATCAGGACACAACCCAAACTATGATGCGAAGCATCACTATATATCACATACTCTTTCCCTTCAGTTGGTAAAGTAAGGATAGGAACTTGTGTTA
Organism: Lycium ferocissimum; assembly: GCF_029784015.1. Classification (NCBI taxonomy): domain Eukaryota; kingdom Viridiplantae; phylum Streptophyta; class Magnoliopsida; order Solanales; family Solanaceae; genus Lycium; species Lycium ferocissimum. The sequence goes on from NW_026726126.1 coordinate 75,608, forward strand.
ATAAGGATTTGAGCTTTTCAAAGCTCTCTTGGCATTTGTAGTCCTATACGAACTTGACATCCTTCCTCAAGAGTTTAGTCAAAAGAGAAGCTATAATGGAGAAGCCTTTGACACACATTCTATAATATCCCTCTAAGCCCAAGAAACTTCTTACTTCAGTTGGACTTTTAGGTGGTTTCCATTCAACAATAGCTTGAATCTTACTAGGATCCACCTTCACACCTTCCGCTGACACAACATGTCCCAGAAAAGCCACTTCACCAAGCCAAAATTCACATTTGGAACGCTTAGCATAAAGCCTTTTCTCTTCCAAAATTTGCAAAACAATCCGGAGATGCTTTTTATGATCTTCACTATTCTTGGAATATATTAAAATATCATCTATAAAGACCACCACAAATTGATCAAGGTAAGGCTTAAACACGTGATTCATCAGATCCATGAATGCCGCAGGACCATTCGTCAACCCGAATGGCATCAACAAAAATTCATAATGACCATATCGAGTCCTAAAGGCAGTTTTAGGGACATCTTGTTCACTTACCTACAGTTAGTAGTACCCAGAGCTCAAGTCAATTTTTGAGAACAACCTAGCATCCTTTATGTCACGACCCAACCCCGTAGGCCATGACTAGTGCCCGAGCTGGACACTCGTATACACTTGCTATCTATAGTCATACACTGCTAGCATGAACGAGCTGACATGAGTATAAGGGCAAAACATATGCAAGTCGAAGCTACTTATTTCCTGAAGAGCTACAGCTTTTAACGGTTAATATCGCGCAAAAGCTGGCAAAGCTGTCATATGTATATATAGGGGACGTCCCAACAAAACATAAGCCGAGAAGGCTACCTTCATACACAGCTGCCATGATAAACATATATATAGCTACGCAAGCCGACAAGGCTGCCACTACGAATGGGTACACCCCAAACACAAGTCATAACCATATAACAAAACAACAACCATACATAGACCCACACTTGTGACCACAGACCTCTAAGAGTGACAACGACATCATATGACGGGACAGGGCCCCGTCGTACCCTGAACGATAACATATATACATATCAAAAGGTTATACCACGAAACTATGCTCCGGAACAAAGGAGCACTGCGAAAGAGCCGAGTAGGTATCCTAATAACGTCGGCGGATCTCCGAAGCGTGTGTGTCGTACCGCGGGCATGAAACGCGGCCCCCCGAAGAAAGGGGGTCGGTACGAAATATGTACCGAGTATGTAAAGCGTGAAACATAGTAAATAGAATCATATACGAGACAAGGTGTACGGGACTCAATACAACAACGAGTTTCATAAAACTTACCTTTAAACGTACTTCATTTATATCGTTCTCATATCAATGTCAATATAATGCTTTATAATCAAAACTGCATAATCATTCCGTATATAACATATATAACGTGTCCCGGCCCTTTAGTAAGGGACTCGGTGTTTATAATCATAACCTCATAAACGTAAACATATTCGTGTCCCGGCCCTTTAATAAGGGACTCGGTAATAAGGAATATATGCCCTCCTGGCCTCCATCTCCAAATCATCATATCATCACATCATCATCATCATCATCATATATATATATATAACGTGTCCCGGCCCTCTAGTGAGGGACTCGGTGAATAGTGTAATAGATCGGCGCACGAGAACGTACCCTGGCCCGGGACTCAGTGAAGGATATAGCGGTAAGCACGAGCAGAGTAATAAGCAACCACATATATAAGTAAAACATTTTTGAGACTCAATGAATAGTAACCAAATCAATTCTTGGACATTAGCATGTTACGTTATATAAAAACCAAGCATACTTATGCAATTCCTTTAAAAAAAAGAATAAGAACTCTTGTACATTACATATTAGTCCATCATGTAATAAATAACGAGATCATATTTCAACTATACCAACATTTTTAACATTACGGATGAATAACAATCACATATCATACTAAGAGTTAGAGAGTGGAGTCACCCCGAGGCTCAGATTATATCTTACTTACGTCTAGGACATGCCAAAAGAAGGAAGGAATAGGCTTTGCGTACCTTTAGCGTTTAGTCGTATATAACTTGTACTTGCTGCCCAGTAGTACCTTATCCTATAACGATATATCAAAACTACGATTAGGTTACGAGGGAATTCCGGACAGCCCGCACGTTACTCAAAAACAGTCCGACCAACATACTATATACTCGCAGCTTCCAACTTCATCCAACCAACAACAAGATGCCTAGCAACGATGTTCGTATAATCACAAGAAATCATATTGGCAAAATCTTAACTCCTACAACAGCCCACAACAACTTGAACTCCAAATTTTAACCATATAATATCCCTACTCCTTTTTATAGAAATTACAACAATCAAACCAACATTCAAGACAAGTTAATTTTCTTTCCTTTTTTTTTTCTACCAAAACAGTCCACGGTTTGGACTGTTTTCCTTCTACAACATGATTCATTTCTTTACACCTCAATTCATATATTCAATATACATACAATATACCACAATGTCCATAACAACAACAATCAAAACATGACACAAAACAGTCCATAACTTCTCCTAAAACAGTCCCCTACACGGCTTCAACACCACCACAACAACTTTATGATTTTCATCCATTTATTCATACTACAATACATTCAATCCATTCCCAATACATGTACAAGAAGATTAAGAATTCTTTTATATAAGCTTATAACACTCGGCTCATTTCAATTTCAAGAAAAACAGCCCAATACCAACATGCACAACCATACGAAAACTTCTTACAATTCTTGTTCATTTTCATATATTATCGCAAGTCCAATCCGTCCACAATACATGCAAAATAAGACCAAACATGGCTTCACCTAAGCTCACAAATCACCTCAACTTCAACCACAACAACAATCCAACAACAACATACACAAATTATACATTCAAACCATCATACAACACATGAAAAGTGATCATTCTTACCTTGTAACTCAACACTTCAATCGGCTAGCCCATCACTTTCACCTCTTGAACTTTAACACTTGTTCTTGTTATTCCAATGAATGCTACACGTTAATACACACTTTCAAGAGGGTTGAATTGCTTAAGAAACTGATTTTTGGATCAAATTGGAGAAGGTTATTCTCGGCCAACTTGTAGCCGAGAGCCTCTCTCTCTCTATCACTAAGTTTTTCCAATTTGTAAATGTTGAAATGAATGTTTGTTGAATTGTGAATCAGAAATTCTCCTTTTATATGCATTACACAAGGTGGACATGTGTCCCACCCAATGTTTTTAGCCAATAAGGGTTGGCCAAACCACAAATGGGGCCCACACGGCCACTTAGCTTACTAAAGATGTAATTAAGTTATTAATCTCACTTAGTCATCCAATCTTGGTCAATTAATCCTTATTCTCCAATATTGTTCTTGTACCAACGAAATTCATAGGTTATTTGATGCATCGAAACGAAATCGAGAGATGAAAACCCTTCCCGGGAACCCTAAAACAGCTTTGTCTTTAACTTGTCGCACTTAGCTTTATAATGTCCCAATGTAAAGATACGGGACATAACATTCTTCCCCCCTTTAGGACATTCGTCCTCGAATGTTGATCTAATTCTGGACTTCCAATACTTCCTCAAGTATCCTCTTAGTTGACTATGCCCTTCACATACCTCTCCTGATTGTCAACTCGTTTTAATCCTTTATAATCGCACCCCAGGTCCTTACGTAGCTGTTCCCATAGCATCTTCCTTTCCTATTGCTTCCCGAGGTATTAGTTATATGCCTTTGTCTTTACTCTTCCAGTTATTTCGTAGTTGATCATCAGCTGTATTTCGAGCTTGTTTCTTTTTGGAGTGTTATTGTCTTTCGATCCAATGTTGCTCGGTTGTACCATCGTAGATTGATTCGGCTTGTACCCATGGTGCATATAGTTACGATTCAACTCCTTTCCTTTCGATTGATATTTCCTTTAAATAACGTATCGTTCATTTCACTTCACCTCCCTATCCTTAATTAACATCCCGTAATGCACAGACGTCTCCCATCGGTTTATTATACTCTACTATTCTCGGATGTACTACGATCTTACGGTAGGTCGTAGACCTTTCACGGTTCTACGAGTAGAACGAAACTTCTCAGAGGGAAACATATTTTTTTTTTGCTCCAGTACCTTTTCTTTACTCTACTGTTATAGTCCGTACTCTGAAATTTTTAATATCCTGTGTCACCTTTTGACTTCCCATTGATTTCCTCGCACCATCACTTGCCTTTACTTCTTGATCTCAATCTTTAGGGTTGGCTATCACATAACGCTAGGATCTCCTTATACCATAATCTTATGTCACCTCGAATAACACGCTTGTTCCGATCGTTTCGGTTGAACCATTTCATAATTTCCTTTACTCTAGCTGGTTACACCTTAGACACATCCTTCGTGTCGTTTCTCTATATATATATTTTTTTGACTCTAACTCTTCCATTGCTTCTTTACTCAAATTTGCTCATAGCCCTTCTATTACATATCTTATTGTAACTTTACGCAAGTATGAGTGGATGCCTAATCCCAGAAAATACTTTAGCGTTGCCGCGTTAGTCTTAATGCAGACCCTACATGCTTCTCTTATCCTTTGCAGTTGATGTCAAGGCTTAACTATGGCTTTCATTCTCAGTACTAGTTTCACACCTCTGCAGTTTTTCTTCAAACCTTATTACACCTTTCCTTGATGTACTCAACTGTTGCGATCGCATTGTTGTTACCAAGTTCTTACCCTTCTTGTCAGTTTATTACCTGGTTGCATCTGTAGTATACCAATAGTCGTAGATTGCATAAGTATTCTCGCCCAATCTGTACAAAATACAATCCAACCTCAATCACACCCTTTTAAATTACTTACTACCCTTTTCTGGTCATATTCCTCTCCCTTTTTATAAGTACCCATCTTCTGATGTCATATCATACCAGGTCCTTACCAATAATTCTCGGCACTACCTCAAAGACTATCTTGTCTACTGTCCGTCTATTGTTGGCTCTTGGATTTTTTTCCAACTCATTTCAGCATGAGATTTCATTTGAGGTTTGAGTATCCATATGGGGTACATTATAACGTCAATTGTTTCCATCGGTACTTGCTTTATTTTCTCCCGCTTCCCCCCTTTAGGGTCGTAATTATATCATTATTTTCTTATGTTCCGCTCTATTCTTCCATTTCCAATTTTGAAATTCCTCTGATTCTTTGCCCAATACATTTGGTATACTGCACCATAGCCACTTCTTTCTTTTTATCGATTATCCTAACACAATCACGGGGCGATGAGAACACTCGATATATAGTACAAAATCTCACTTGATAGTTGATACTCGAGTAATGTAATTAAGATAGCAGTTTGCCCGAAGCCACATTCCCTTCATTCCGATCAATACTTGGGTAGTGCTTATCGTCGTTTCAAATTCTCCATTCAGTAGCACTTATATTCTAATGATAAGTATCTCAAGCTTTCTCATAATACTACCTTTACCCAAACGGATATCGTTTGTTTTTTTTTTTTCTAATAAATTTACGATACATCCGTTATTTTGCGAATCCACTGTCCTTGTCCTTTTAAGGATTTCAGTGTCTCCAAGGTGAGGTCACCTACACGTAGTACTTCTTTATGCCTCATGCTCTTTCATCCTTGTCGTATACTCAGCACTAACCTCTAACTTGCTAAGAATCATATTAATTTCGCCTTAGTGATAGCCTTGTCTTGTCACCTTCTTGTCGTACCGCTTCTTAAGTTTCACGGTATATATTTCCCTCTTGTCCCATACTCATACTCAATTGGTTGCGTCGTCTCTCGAATGCTTCCTTTAGTATCCTTTTCATTTCTCCAATCCGTGCCCATCTTGTATTCTGTGCTTGAAAAATTTCATGCTATCTCCGTATCGTTCCGCAAAACACTACTTTTACATAATCCCTTTTTCGTTTTTGAAGCATATCCTGTTTATTTCTAGTTGCCGTTACCATATCAGTCATTTCTGGCATTCATTCTTGTCTCGTCGCTCATCTTCCTTCGGATTAGTCTTTCACAGTCCTGCCACTTGTATCACTCATTTTCCAAGCTATACATGTCATAACATATCGATGTAGTGAAATGCTACTTGATTTCTTGTTACCTCCCTCTTTCTTTTAAGTCCTCTTCTTCCTGTACTCGGTCCCGCTTCCGTTACCATTTGACTTTGACTTTGAACTTCCCCTACGGAACTTGGTAAGTATTTCTTATTGGTTCTACATTTACCTTTCTATTCCACAATAATCATATCGCATCCTTCCCCCATTGCTAGGCTTGGAAAATTTGGAAATAGTTTCCTCTGTAATCCCCACTATCTCCAAATCTGCATACAGGAAATACCAACAACGCCTCACAGAGCCAACACACACCTATATGTATCATACCGTAGCGGCGTCGGGCTTCCTTTATTAACCGTAACGCTTCACAATTGTACCTGTCACTCTTTCTTGTTTATTTTCTCCTACTATCTTTAATTGTAGGTTTCAAACACGCCTGTAGCATTCGTACTATGCCTACTCATATATTACGCTTACGATTCTTGGTTTCTATAGCTTCTTCCAGGCACACTTTCCAGCTGGACTCATCTGCGATGTATATATTCAATCTATTTCCTTACTATACTTACTAAAACTACCCATAATGATGGTCGATCTGCCATTCCGTATACATCACTTCTCGTTATGTTCCCTTACTATCCAACTTTCACCCGTATGTACCACTATTTTTTTCTATCTTAGATTTCAAAATTCCCGCGGATAAGAATGCCTTAGTCACGGTTACTCATAAGTACTTGGTGGTTGACTCCTTTGATTTCCGCTTGCCTCTATTAGGTAACAATCGATAACAGATGCCCATACCTAGGAATTTAAATAAAATCGCATGTACCTGCAATCGATCAGTCTCTAGTCTGATCCGGCGATCTAGAAAGGTGAAGTGTGCGCCTCGTCATCGTCCGTCCGCCATCTACTCGTCGACCTTCATCGTCCTCCTCATCCGAATCCGGGATATGTAGATAATCGGGCAACTCTGGTTTACCGATGACCGGGACGGGGGCCGGAATAATCGGTAACGCTCACCGAACAAAATAAATCCTAACATAGTGCTCGCCACGGGGCCACGGCATGGCTTCGGGGACCGCTTCCCTAGATGTCCTAAATTCGGAGGAATGGTTTACGGATCCTCCGAGGGGTCGGTCTATATAGAGTAACTAAGGCTCCTCCTGCTGGGCCCCACCTCCTGCCGGAAGGTCAAACACTCTGGGGGAATCGTAGCGGGATCCTCAGAGGGATCGGTCTCGATGGAATAGCTGGGGCTCCTCCGGCCGGGCCACGGAGCATGAGGTCCTGAGGATGATCTAGGGGCCTTATTAGCACCCCCACAGTCTGAAGCTGGCCTCTTCATCTCTCACAAATCTGCACCTGCGTATAGGGAGAGAGGTCAGGACAATCTTTCCTAGGTTCCGGCTCTATCGCACGATTTAAGACAGAAATGAAAGATGATATCCTAAATGCCCTGTAGCTTCCTGTTTATAAATGTGGTGCACAACACATCGATAAACAAGATTCTACTAGACACGGTCGTGGACACTCCGAGGATTAACCGCTCGATACCACTTTTGTCACGACCCAACCCCGTAGGCCATGACTAGTGCCCGAGCTGGACACTCGTATACACTTGTTATCTATAGTCATACACTACTAGCATGAACGAGCTGATATAAGTATAAGGGCAAAACATATGCAAGTCGAAGCTACCTATCTCCTGAAGAGTTACAGCCTATAACAGTTAATATCGCACCAAAGCCGGCAAGGCGTCATATATATATATATATAGGGAACGTCCCAACAAAACATAAGCCGAGAAGGCTACCTTCATACACACCGCCATGATAAACATATATATAGCTACGCAAGCCGACAAGGCTGCCACTACAAATGGGTACGCCCCAAACACAAGTCATAACCATATAACAAAACAACAACCATACATAGACCCACACTTGTGACCACAGACCTCTAAGAGTGACAACGACATCATATGACGGGACAGGGCCCCGCCGTACCCTGAACAACAACATATATATACATATCAAAAGGTTATACCACGAAACTATGCTCCGGAACAAAGGAGCACTCTGGAATAGCTGAGTAGATATCCTAAGCTGGCGGATCTCCGAAGCGTGTGTCTGTACCTGCGGGCATGAACCGCGGCCCCCGAAGAAAGGGGGTCGGTACGAAATATGTACCGAGTATGTAAAGCGTGAAACATAGTAAATAGAATCATATCCGAGACAAGGTGTATAGGACTCAATACAACAACGAGAGTTTCATAAAACTTTACCTTTAAACATACTTCATTTATATCGTTCTCATATCAATGTCAATATAATGCTTTATAATCAAAAGCTCGCATAATCATTTTGTATATAACATATATAACGTGTCCCGGCCCTTTAGTAAGGGACTCGGTATTTATAATCATAACATCATAAACGTAAACATATTCGTGTCCCGGCCCTTTAGTAAGGGACTCGGTAATAAGGAATATATGCCCTCCTGGCCTCCATCTCCAAATCATCATATCATCACATCATCATCATCATCATATATATATATATAACGTGTCCCGGCCCTCTAGTGAGGGACTCGGTGAATAGTATAATAGATCGGCGCACGAGAACGTACCCTGGCCCGGGACTCAGTGAAGGATATAGCGGTAAGCACGAGCAGAGTAATAAGCAACCACATATATATGTAAAACATTTTTGAGACTCAATGAATAGTAACTAAATCAATTCTTGGACATTAGCATGTTACATTATATAAAAACCAAGCATACTTATGCAATTCCTTTTAAAAAAAAATAAGAACTCTTGTACATTACATACTAGTCCATCATGTAATAAATAACGAGATCATATTTCAACTATACCAACATTTTCAACATTACGGACGAATAACAATCACATATCATACTAAGAGTTAGAGAGTGGAGTCACCCCGAGGCTCGATTATATCTTACTTACGTCTAGGACATGCCAAAAGAAGGAAGGAATAGGCTTTGCGTACCTTTAGCGTTTAGTCGTATATAACTTGTACTTGCTGCCCAACAAGTACCTTATCCTATAACGACATATCAAAACTACGATTAGGTTACGAGGGAATTCCGGACAGCCCGCACATTACTCAAAAGCAGTCCGACCAACATACTATATACTCGCAGCTTCCAACTTCATCCAACCAACAACAAGATGTCTAGCAACGATGTTCGTATAATCACAAGAAATCATATTGGCAACATCTTAACTCCTACAACAGCCCACAACAACTTGAACTCCAAATTTTAACCATATAATATCCCTACTCCTTTTATAGAAATTACAACAATCAAACAACATTCAAGACAAGTTAATTTTCCTTTTTTTTCACCAAAACATTCTAGTACCAAAACAGTCCACGGTTTTGGACTGTTTTCCTTCTACAAAATCATTTCTTTACACCTCAATTCACATATTCACAATACATACAATATACCACAATGTCCATAACAACAACAATCAAAACATGACACAAAACAGTCCAAAACTTCTCCTAAAACAGTCCCCACACGGCTTCAACACCACCACAACAACTTTATGACTTTCATCCATTTATTCATACTACAATACATTCAATCCATTCCCAATACATGTACAAGAAGATTAAGAATTCTTTTATATAAGCTTATAACACTCGGCTCATTTCAATTTCAAGAAAAACAGCCCAATACCAACATGCACAACCATACGAAAACTTCTTACAATTCTTGTTCATTTTCATATATTATCGCAAGTCCAATCCGTCCACAATACATGCAAAATAAGACCAAACATGGCTTCACCTAAGCTCACAAATCACCTCAACTTCAACCACAACAACAATCCAACAACAACATACACAAATTATACATTCAAACCATCATACAACACATGAAAAGTGATCATTCTTACCTTGTAACTCAACACTTCAATCGGCTAGCCCATCACTTTCACCTCTTGAACTTTAACACTTGTTCTTGTTATTCCAATGAATGCCACACGTTAATACACACTTTCAAGAGGTTTGAATTGCTTAAGAAACTGATTTTTGGATCAAATTGGAGAAGGTTATTCTCGGCCAACTTGTAGCCGAGAGCCTCTCTCTCTATCACTAAGTTTTTCCAATTTTGTAAATGTTGAAATGAATGTTTGTTGAATTGTGAATCAGCAATTCTCCTTTTATATGCATTACACAAGGTGGACATGTGTCCCACCCAATGTTTTTAGCCAATAAGGGTTGGCCATACCACAAATGGGGCCCACACGGCCACTTAGCTTACTAAAGATGTAATTAAGTTATTAATCTCACTTAGTCATCCAATCTTGGTCAATTAATCCTTATTCTCCAATATTGTTCTTGTACCAACGAAATTCATAGGTTATTTGATGCATCGAAACGAAATCGAGAGATGAATTCCTTCCCGGGAACCCTAAAACAGTCTTTAACTTGTCTTTAATAATGTCCCAATGTGATACGCATAACACTTTAGCTTCCTATAATGTCCCAATGTAAAGATACGGGACAGCTTCACAACCCTGACTAACCATCTTTCTTGCCACAACCGCGGAGATAATATTAGATGTCAATGATCTTTCACATTGAACAATGATGTGTGAAAATGAAGGAGCTCTAAAGGTCACATGCTTCTACCTACAATAAACTACCGCATGGTATCTATGAAGCCAATCCATACCGATGATGACATCATAGTCATGGAAAGGCATTTCAATCAAATCAGCAGGGAAGACTAGATTTTGAATCACCAAGGGACAACCTCGATAGATTTGATTACAAACAACCTGTTGACCCAAAGGACTTTGGACAAGCACACCACAATCAAGTCTCACAGATTTCACATTTTTAGGAAAAAACAATGATGAGCAAACATAGGAATTTATAGAACCAGGATCAAATAATTTAACATCACATAAGCCAAATGAGTGAAATTTACCAACAACCAGGTCTGCTCCATCTTGGTCATCCCTTTGTCTCATAGCATAAGCTCGTGCTATAGCTCTTGACCCACTAGCTTGATTGGCTCTACCTGCACCTGTTGCTTGTGTGTTTCTAGATCTTAAACCTTTATTCCCTTGAGAAGGAGTGGTAATACGTTTCTGAACTGAGCCTTCCGTACGCGGAGAAGAAATAGGGTTAGGATTAGGACAATCCTTCACTTTATGATCGAGGTTCCCACAATTAAAACAAGCACCAGAAGCTCTCCTACAAGTACCAGAGTGATTCTTTCCACATTGTGCACAAGTGGGTATACGAGTCTTGCCTTGGCCATAGCTTGGAGTGCTAGCAGTAGAGAAATTTGATCTATTTTACTTATGCCGGGCTGACTTGTGAACACCACCGGCTTTGGAATTGTCAAACCTTCCCCTTTTAGATGGACCTCTTAAATCTGCATCAGCTTTTCTGAACTTGTTTTCATTTCTACTAGCTTGTTCCTTGTCGATCCTTTCCCAAGTAAGAGCAGCCTGAAACTAATTTACAAAAGTTTTCATGTTATAGGACCACCACAGATTTTCTGATGGAATTATTCAAACCGTCTTCAAATCGCCTGCACTTATCTTTTTTGTTATTAATAATGCCACCAGCATAATGAGAAAGCCTGAGAAACTTCTGTTGATATTCAGCAATAGACATACTCCCTTGCTCTAGATTCAAGAACTTCTTTTTCTTTGCATCATGATAAGCAGGTGGGACATACTTCATATGAAATTCTTTCACAAAATCATTCCAAGTAAGAACGGGAGGTTTTGCCATGGCATTCGGTACACTTACCCACCAGTCATAAGCATCTTTTTGTAACAGTGAGACAATATACTTAAATTTGGTAGCGTCTGAACACTCTAATTGCTCAAATACTCTTTTCATATGCTCCAACCACTGCTCGGCATCTGTAGGATCAACAGTGCCTTCAAACTCAACTCCACCCATTTTTCTCATTTTCTCAAAGTTCATTTCATTTGGGTCGGGCATTCTTCTAGCCATGTGACGAAAAAAATCAGCCATTTGTTGAAAAGGAGGATCAACAGCAGGAGTACTATGACTCATTTAAGGATATGGACCAACTCTTGTACCCTGATAATTTCCTACTTCAGATCCACTAGTACGAGGAAGATTAGAATCGGAAAAATGTTCTCCAACCCCTTCTTGTAAGTGAGGTTGGGCATTAGAGTTATTTAAACTCTCACGAGCGGCTTCCATAGGTTTATTAGAGGAAGAAGAGGCCATAACTTAATTCCTACATAAGGGAAGATCACATTGCATTAGGGACATGTACATGATGCATATGCGCAATACACTCAACAAAACATGTAAAAAAAAAGGAACAAGTATACCAACAAGTCACAACAAAAGTCCTGAATCACAAATCTAGGCTCTGATACCAAACCTTATGGCCTCCCTTTGGGAGGATACTACTTACGAAACAAAAGCTAATTTCACACTTACAACGTTTAGAAGAAATTTATGCCAAAAGATATTCACAAAAATATTTAATAGCGAAAATAGGCCCATGCGAAAAAGGGTTGAAAGTGCGACATTTTTTTTCCATTGTACCCTCCGAAAAATTTCTAAGATAAAATACAATATCAGAGTATCAATTTAAAATGGTAATGACCTTCTGAAATAGTCAACACATTTAAGAAACTTCGTTTTGAAATTATATTTTCAAATTAACACCACTGCGGGTCCATAAGATACACGAAACTTAAACTTGCGAATCACAGAAACTAGTATCTTCCTTTGTACATAATTACAAGGCAAAATGTAAATCCAGTACATAGCATGACATGGGTTGAAAGCACACCCTCAAATAGCAAAACAAGCCACCGAGTTCAAGCTACAAGCATATGGTCTTGTGTCCACAAGCCTCCAAAATTTCATACATAAGTGTTACATATGGATCATGTACAAGTCCCCAAAATATTACAAGACCTAGATGCATATGCAAATGCGATCTTCACTAAGGCTCCCAAAAAGTCTACTCCAAATGACCATCTTTAAATCTCTTCCCGTACATTACCTACGATAGAAAACTATTGCTAAGCATAAAGCTTAGTGGTGTATAAGCTTTGGGCTTATAGCCATTAGATTCTCCAATTCCCTTATCCGTCGTAGGTAGCTCAATGAGATAAAAATAAATCAAGTAACCAAGTATATCGAAAGTATCAAATACCAAACCTTGAAGAGTTTCAAAATATCGATATCAATATTCGAAGGCTAAAGTGTCAAGAAACCTTATAATTCAATTCAAGAGAGTTTGTCAAATAACCAATTTCGCCCAATATGTACGTCATGCCATCACACCAAGCACAATCAATATCAAGATAGACCGAAGCCCCAAATCAAGAAGGGTCATCACGCAAAGAATCAAGAGAATCAAGAGCCATGTTGAAAGTGGCTATCCACTCCTACTCGAAAATGGACAAAAATCCATCATCAAGACAAAATGTGAATCCAAAGGGGCAAGATCCGAATCAAGAGGCATGACGATATCAGTGACAAAGTCACCGTAACAAGAAGGACAAAGTCCCAACAAGAATGCAAAATGATCAAGCAATTCGTACAAGTGGGCGATTTAGCGAAAGTTTTGCAATACTTGAGATAATAACCATACAATGATATAAGATGAAGAGTAAGGAAACAACCTATCAAGATACTTCAAAACTTCAAGAAAATAAAGATATTCCAAGTTCAATTTTATACACAAACCTTGGCATTTTACCACACAACAAGTTCTACCATAACTCGAGGAGTTCAAACCATCTACGTCATAGACCAACCAATGTCCACTTCGTCAAACAATTCCTCTTAGCTTGTACAAGAGCATATATACCTTAAATACACAATCAAATATCTGCTTAAGTTTCAGCGCATCAAAACTAAATATGAAATCAATGAAAATCACCCTAAACTATCAAAATAGGAATTCTAGACAGTACTACTGTCTTGTATTGTGGCTCAGTTTCAAAGTGGTAAACGGAAAAAATAGACTTTGTGGCCTTAATGAAAGTTGTATATATGTGCCTTGGGGTTTCAAAGAAATTTAAATCACTCCTATAGAATTTTTGTACTACAAGATATGCTCAAAATACTAACAGTAGTACATGTAGGGTTTGCAAAATAGAAATCTGGGCAGCACCTGCCCTGTACTTCATCACCCCTTTTTGAGTAAATACAAGAAAAACTGGGTTTTGGAGGCTGAACAAAAGTTGTAGGGCTATGAAATAGCTTTCTAGAACATCTTGAATCACTTAAAACTAAGCTTTATTCAAGGAATTATGCTTAAAACACTAGCAGCAGTCCAGTTCAAAACCGGGTTCATAACTTACCTCAATCGTGTGGAGTTTTTTGGGGTTCAACCAAATAAAGTCTTGATGATTAATTTAGAGGATGAATATTATGAGAGGAGAGAGGTTTTGGTGTTTTATTTCCTTGGAGAAAAGCGAAATTGTGGGGTGGTGGAGAGGATAAGAGCCAAAAGGGTATATATCTTACTTGGGATAAGGATGAAAAAAATAATAAAATAAAAAAGGGGCTGCCCACTTTTATATATATCTAATCCATTTAATAAATTACTAAGATAATCACAGTAGGAGTAGTTTATATAAATACACCATAACACTTCAAACAAGTTTCAAATATCGTCAAGTTCACATTCAGGAAGTGCGAAGTAAAATATACCCTTACTATCAAGATATGGTCAATCAAAAATTCAAGAGTTATCTTTAAAAAAATTCGGGGTGTTACATTGCATCACTGTTATTGTCACACCCTAATTTCCGTTAGGGCGTGATGGGCACCCGACCCTTATTTAGGGCCGAGCGAACCCGCGGACTCACATAATAGTCATACTCACGCTGACTCTCAAATCATGACACAATTATACATAACAAAAATTTATCGAAGAATAATATGCTTTTTGCTTTTCTCAAATCAAATAAAATCTTGCAAAAGATATGAAACTTATAACACAACGCATAATAATATACCGGCTTACATAGCCATTTACATAACCGACATCTAATACCCACAACACTGTCTCGCAAAGTCTCTAACCCGAACATGAAACCATAACATGATAATCGACTCGGCTAAAAGACTCCGAAGAAATGGAGCTAGCTAATCCCGCTGAAACGTCTTCTACTAAAATCTTCAGCTCACCTGGGTGTACCTGCGCGGCATGAAACGCAGCCCCCGAAGAAAGGGGGTCAGTACGAAATATGTACTGAATATGTAAAGCGGTAAACACAAAAATCGGATCATACGGAAATAAGGAGGACGAAAGTAGTACAAAGAACCGGAACTCATAAAACTTACCTTGAACGTAAATCATGCTTTTCAAAATCATTAATGGACTGAGTATCATATTTAAAGAAATCATCATGAACATATGCATACATAACATGCCCCGGCCCTCTAGTGAGGGACGCGGTAAGTAAAATCATCATGTATATATATGTAACGTGCCCCGACCCTCTAGTGAGGGACGCGGTGAAAGGAATCATCATATGCCATCCTGGCCACCTCCCCATCATCACATCATCATCATAAGTATATATATATGTATATAACATGCCCCGGCCCTCTAGTGAGGGACGCGGTGAACAATGCAGAGGAATTGCATGAATACATGCCCTGGCCCGGACGCGGTGAAAGATGTAATAGCAACCGCACGAGCGGGAGTAGTGAGAAACCACATGCAACATAAAATATACAATGTTTGCCAAGACTCGAAAGAACAATCCAGACGATAGATCATTTAAAGGAAGTCAGACAATAGCCATAGGTCATAGCTTTGGAGTTGCGACGAGTTATGTCAAAGACAAAACCTTTGGGATCGTTTGTACATGGCAAAATATATCATAGAACTCAATGGAATAATCAAAATGATCACTTTTTAACAATCGGAAGTTAGTCAAAAGTCGTACTTGCATAACGCTCAAAATAAGTCAATTAAGTCAACATGGAAAAATCTCGGAAATTGGGGGCCCACCTCGGGTCAAGTCGAGGTGGCGTACGTAAAATCATGAACATTAGGCTTTATGGAGCCACCTATGAAAATCTCAAGGTAATTCGGTTCCATTTGTGAGAGTTATAAATGTTTAAGCTATTTTTCCAACAAAACATAAAGTATCTAATTCAATTCTTTTGAATGAAAAAGGGCCAAATCTAAGGTCGGATTCCTAGGAGTAGAGTCGCCCCCAAGGCTCGTATCAAAACCTATTATGCCTAGGACATGCCAAGAGAACAAAAGGTGAAGCTTTACGTACCTTATTCGCCTTTCTCGCTCGTCCAAACTCAAGTCCCGTTTTCTCCAAAATCTACAAAGGGTCATAGTTACCAAACATTACTATAAGCTTTTAGGAGTTGAATCTTGAAGTAACACTTGTCTTACAGAAATTTTGGCAGCATTTCCCCCAAAATGCGCCATCCCCGAGAGTCCAACTCGGCCAAAAATTACAACAACAAATCCGAGAATTTAACTCGGCCAAACTATCAACAACAATGCCAACCATCATATCTCCAACTTCAACAATTTATTCAAAATACATTCCAACATTAGTAGCTCCTTTTACATAATCAAACAACATTTCATTTATATCCAATTCACAATTGTTCACACATTCAAATACTAATCCGAAACCATTCAACAATATTCTAGAACACTTCGACAACCCGCACAATATTTCAAACGGTTCAACCAACACATACACTACCCAAATTCTTTCAAATCCAACAAGAATAATTACAACACATTTTCTTTCCTCCAAATTCATAAACTACACCAACATTCTACATATTAGCAACATTATTCCTACAATTATAAGAAACCATACTAATGTCATATTAACTTCTTCCATAATCCGCAAACGATTACAACTTTATTTCAAGCCATTAAATCTTCATTTAACAACATGAAATCCACAACACAACAACAATCAAAATACTAAATAAAATTAGCTCATCATACCCCACCAAAACAGCCCCCTATACGGCTACCACATCAACACCGACAAACGAATTTATATCGCTATTTCTTCCGTCCTAATCCGTTAAATCTTTAAATAAACTTGTTAACAATGAAAAGGAACCTTCATATTACCTTAAGTAGGCAGCCACCATGTTATCACTCTCCTCCTTGGTTGATTTTTAGCTCAAATTGAAGACAACGCAGCGTACAACACTTTTCCCTTCATGGGCTTCGGGATTCGGCGCTCGGATTTTGGTCAAAATTGGTTTTTCTTCTCCAAGGCCTTTTTTCTCTATCTCTCCAGAATTTTCTGGTTGTTCCAGGTCTTAAAATGAGGAGGGAAGGGATGAAATATCACTTAAATAACATGGGTCATGGGCCTAACCCGGTTGGGCCCGAGTTGGGCCTAGCCCACTGACCTTTCGACCTTAAAACGTTCATATCTCCTTGTACCGACGTCACCTGGGAACCCACGACCTATGGTTGGAAAGCTAATTCAATTATCTACAACTTCTATTTCTCAGTATTTTTCCAAATTCCAAACTTATAATACCGTTTTTGCCCCTCAAAGTCAGGTCACCCGAAAACGTTTTCTTAAAAATATTCGTTTGGAGGGCTTCCACTTTGATTTGGCCCAAGGGTCCTTCATGAGTTGTTTTTAACTTTACATATGTGATTCATATAACTTGTCACATGTTCCAAAAAAAAAAAAAAAATCTTAACGTGTGGGCCCCACCTCAGCTTACAAATAATCCGACGTTCAAAAATACGGGATATAACATCCTCCCCCCCTTTAAAACATTCGTCCTCGAATGTTCAACTAATCGTATAGAGTCTTAAGGATCTCGAGGGGGGGGGGTTCATTCACTACCATGAGCCGCAATTTCATTTACCAATCATACTTCTCTTCCATTTCCTCCTCGTGTTCGCAAGTCATTTCCTTTCTGTTATTATTCCGCCGCGGTGCCTTAACGGAAGCTGCATCTTTAGCACCAACCTTCTTGCCTTACAACTAGTGTAATCAGGTTCAATACGTCTTAAGTTAAGCTTTTCCTTCTTGTCGAATTTGATTACGCCTTTCGTGAAACACATAAATTCGCCCGCTTTCGATAGCCGACTAATTCCGATCACTTGCTTAAATCGTCTTACAATTTTTCTTTACTCATCTTGTTACATTTTCAACACCTTGCCTCGTGTCATTACCTTATCTTTGATTCGAACTCTCGCTATTGTCCCTTGCACGACCTGCGTATTTAATCTTAATCACGCTCGTTCCTTTTCCTGATTCATACTATTCCAGATCTTACTCCCGTGCTCGCATTTGCTAGGAGTCTACTTTATCATACTTCTTTTCCCCGCTTTTCTTACTTTCTACCATAGGAATTTTTTTTTTCCTGCTAACAACCCCTCTATTGTCTACATCTTAACCTCTAATCCGTATAGCCGTACCACCTTTCACAGTGCCTCTCCGTAAGCTACTCGTTACTTTCCTTTATCGTACTCCCTCTTTAAGTCTCCATTTTCTAATATCATGTTATTCCGGATACTTACAATTAATCCTCGCCCACCTCGATTATTACCCCGACTCCTATCCCTTTATCGCCGACTTTTCGATCCCCTTAGCTTGTCTCCGCAAAGAGCTCTCCTCGCGGCCCACGCATCCGTATCCGGGACATCGTAGCGTCGATTGTCTTCGCCTTACACTTGTATCTCTCGCCCTCGCTTCCCCCCTTTAGGGGTGTGGTTATACTATCGCCCAATTCTACCTTGCCCTAAATCCGTATTTCCAATCTCAATTGAGCGGTACTGTTATTCCGGCATTTTGATCTTCTTGCCGTTCATTTACTCGCTTTCTTTCCTTTCCAAATATCGTTGTATTAGCACTTTCTAAGCTCAACTTATAGTGAAAACAACATCAACTTGCCTTATAACATTCGTGCCATTTATAATTTTCTCCTCACTTGAACTTTGTTACCCCGTCGATTAATGCCTTCTACACACCGCCACTCGATTACGGGATACATATATCCGCTAATCTAACCATGTGCAGATATCCCGTGCGTACCTATGTACACATATAGTCTCTACTATCTTGCTTACAAGATATCTCCACACGCTATTCCAATTCACCCTAATTCTAAAGTCGCGATGTATCTTTTTCCTCTTTATCGGTCTAATTTGCCCCGTTCGCGCGACCTTCGGGTTTCGTCCACCTCGACTCTTAATTTACCCTTAAGTCACTCTAACTCCTTATTCACTTCTTGCGTCCGAATTTGTAGAATTTTCGTAAAAACTTCCCGGGGGGTCACCCATCCCGTGATTTCTCTCGCTTCAAAGACGCTTAACTTTGAAACTTCGGTGAAATACGATGCCTCAATGCCGTATAATCGCATCCACCTCACCGCATGACCTCCGTCACGTGATCTGGAGTAAGTCGAAGTCTTAACGGAGTTCGAAGCGCTCTTATAGCATAATTACTATTTTACCCCTCTTTTGGTCCTCGGTACTCGCTTTCCACCTCGGGAATATGATTACTTTTCGTCCCGAACTTCCGTGTCTCAATGACGAGGAATACACTTCGATCACCGTTACTTATAATCACTCGGTCATCGCCTTCCCGATTCTGTTCCCATTCTTACCTCGTTCTTTATCATTTCTATATCCGAGTCTTTTACCGTTCCGTCACTCTAGTACTCGTATCCTTGACTACACATATCATGGCCTATTACTGCACTGTTGTCTCACTCCCTTCTCATTTCCTTCTTCCGATTACCCTTTCTTTTCTTACGCTCACTATCATTTCCACTGTTATATAACCCTTATCCCAAGCTTTCCTTACGTAACTTGATAAGTCTCGCTTATTCGCTCTATAGCTCACTTTTTCGTTTCACCCTTACTTTTATATTCTAACTACGTAGACCACATCATAGCTTTAGCCGCTTTCTCATTAGGCTTTACTTATTTCCATAGCAAATCTCGCTATACTCATATTACATCCTGTTCGTAATCAATCCGATAATATAACACTTCTTAATCCTTTACCCTTTTTTTTTTTGATCCACTTTATCCTTATTGTTCCGCAGGCTGCCTTATCCATTCATTCGTACCCGTCACAGTTCTTTTCTCGGGCTCAGCCATACTCATAACTTAGTCGAATCTTATCATTGTTGTCGGCATGAATTTCCAAGACATATTACAGACTTATATCTTATTCTTCCTTTATTTCCAGAAAAATTTCGGCAGAGTTTCCTCTCAGAATCGTTGTTATCTCAAAACCCTCGTACACAGAAATACCAACAACGCCTCCCAGGGCCAACATATATATACGCATATCATGTAATATCACGGCCTCACGGGGCTCCCAACATCATCGACAAGACAAAAATAATAAACATACCTTGTATGCCCAACTCAATCGGCACCCGTCACACTTTCTTGTTTACTTTCCTTTTTGATCTTTCGTTCGTATTCCGCCGTACTTCTATTTCTTACCCGACATGCATCCTTTCCTTCGTACCGTTGCTTACCTTTACGCTTTATAGCTTCCAATATCGCCATTGCTTTCCTCCATCGACATCATTCTTCGGCTAAAATCAAAGATTAGTGTCGGGAATCTCATTTCCTATACATGGCTCTACGGCACGATCTATGATGTCAAAGAAGAGAAACCATCCTAGATGCCCCGTAGCCTCCTGTTTATAAATGTGGCGCGCTTCACACCATAAACAGGACTCTACCGGACACGACTTTGCAGACAACCCCCAAGACGAACCGCTCGATACCAATTTGTCACACCCTAATTTCCGTTAGGGCGTGATGGGCACCCGACCCTTATTTAGGGCCGAGCGAACCCGCGGACTCACATAATAGTCATACTCACGCTGACTCTCAAATCATGACACAATTATACATAACAAAAATTTATCGAAGAATAATATGCTTTTTGCTTTTCTCAAATCAAATAAAATCTTGCAACATATGAAACTTATAACACAACGCATAATAATATACCGGCTTACATAGCCATTTACATAACCGACATCTAATACCCACAACACTGTCTGCAAAGTCTCTAACCCAGAACATGAAACCATAACATGATAATCTGACTCGGCAGCACTCCGGAAGAAATGGAGCTAGCTAATCCCGGCGAAACGTCTTCTACTAAAATCTTGACCACAGGTGTACACACTGCGCGATGAAACGCAGCCCGAAGAAAGGGGGTCGATTTAAATATGTACTGAATATGTAAAGCGGTAAACACAAAAGCTGGATCATACGGAAATAAGGAGGACGAAAAAGTAGTACAAGAACTCGAACTCATAAAACTTACCTTGAACGTAAATCATGCTTTTCAAAATCATTAATGGACCGAGTATCATATTTAAAGAAATCATCATGAACATATGCATACATAACATGCCCCGCCCTCTAGTGAGGGACGCGGTAAGTAAAATCATCATGTATATATATGTAACGTGCCCCGACCCTCTAGTGAGGGACGCGGTGAAAGGAATCATCATATGCCATCCTGGCCACCTCCCCATCATCACATCATCATCATAAGTATATATATATGTATATAACATGCCCCGGCCCTCTAGTGAGGGACGCGGTGAACAATGCAGTGGAATTGCACGAATACATGCCCCCCTCCCGGACGCGAGAAAGATGTAATAGCGACTCGCACGAGCATAGTGAGAAACCACATGCAACATAAAATATACAATGTTTGCCAAGACTCGAAAGAACAATCCGACGATAGATCATTTAAAGGAAGTCAGACAATAGCCATAGGTCATAGCTTTGGAGTTGCGACGAGTTATGTCAAAGACAAAACCTTTGGGATCGTTTGTACATGGCAAAATATATCATAGAACTCAATGGAATAATCAAAATGATCACTTTTTAACAATCGGAAGTTAGTCAAAAGTCGTACTTGCATAACGCTCAAAATAAGTCAATTAAGTCAACATGGAAAAATCTCGGAAATTGGGGCCCACCTCGGGTCAAGTCGAGGTGGCGTACGTAAAATCATGAACATTAGGCTTTATGGAGCCACCTATGAAAATCTCAAGGTAATTCGGTTCCATTTGTGAGAGTTATAAATGTTTAAGCTATTTTTCCAACAAAACATAAAGTATCTAATTCAATTCTTTTGAATGAAAAAGGGCCAAATCTAAGGTCGGATTCCTAGGAGTAGAGTCGCCCCCAAGGCTCGTATCAAAACCTATTATGCCTATGACATGCCAAGAGAACAAAAGGTGAAGCTTTACGTACCTTATTCGCCTTTCTCGCTCGTCCAAACTCAAGTCCCGTTTTCTCCAAAATCTACAAAGGGTCATAGTTACCAAACATTACTATAAGCTTTTAGGAGTTGAATCTTGAAGTAACACTTGTCTTACAGAAATTTTGGCAGCATTTCCCCTGTAAATGCGCCATCCCCGAGAGTCCAACTCGGCCAAAAATTACAACAACAAATCCGAGAATTTAACTCGGCCAAACTATCAACAACAATGCCAACCATCATATCTCCAACTTCAACAATTTATTCAAAATACATTCCAACATTAGTAGCTCCTTTTACATAATCAAACAACATTTCATTTATATCCAATTCACAATTGTTCACACATTCAAATACTAATCCGAAACCATTCAACAATATTCTAGAACACTTCGACAACCCGCACAATATTTCAAACGGTTCAACCAACACATACACTACCCAAATTCTTTCAAATCCAACAAGAATAATTACAACACATTTTCTTTCCTCCAAATTCATAAACTACACCAACATTCTACATATTAGCAACATTATTCCTACAATTATAAGAAACCATACTAATGTCATATTAACTTCTTCCATAATCCGCAAACGATTACAACTTTATTTCAAGCCATTAAATCTTCATTTAACAACATGAAATCCACAACACAACAACAATCAAAATACTAAATAAAATTAGCTCATCATACCCCACCAAAACAGCCCCCCTATACGGCTACCACATCAACACCGACAAACGAATTTATATCGCTATTTCTTCCGTCCTAATCCGTTAAATCTTTAAATAAACTTGTTAACAATGAAAAGGAACCTTCATATTACCTTAAGTAGGCAGCCACCATGTTATCACTCTCCTCCTTGGTTGATTTTTAGCTCAAATTGAAGACAACGCAACAGACAACACTTTTCCCTTCATGGGCTTCGGGATTCGGCGCTCGGATTTTGGTCAAAATTGGTTTTTCTTCTCCAAGGCCTTTTTTCTCTATCTCTCCAGAATTTTCTGGTTGTTCCAGGTCTTAAAATGAGGAGGGAAGGGATGAAATATCACTTAAATAACATGGGTCATGGGCCTAACCCGGTTGGGCCCGAGTTGGGCCTAGCCCACTGACCTTTCGACCTTAAAACGTTCATATCTCCTTGTACCGATGTCACCTGGGAACCCACGACCTATGGTTGGAAAGCTAATTCAATTATCTACAACTTCTATTCTCAGTATTTTTCCAAATTCCAAACTTATAATACCGTTTTTGCCCCTCAAAGTCAGGTCACCCGAAAACGTTTTCTTAAAAATATTCGTTTGGAGGGCTTCCACTTTGATTTGGCCCAAGGGTCCTTCATGAGTTGTTTTTAACTTTACATATGTGATTCATATAACTTGTCACATGTTCCAAAAAAAAAAAAAAATCTTAACGTGTGGGCCCCACCTCAGCTTACAAATAATCCGACGTTCAAAAATACGGGATATAACAGTTATCTTGACAGGTTTTAGAAAATTCACCTTCTTTGTGGTTTGAAAAACTGAATGAATGGCGTCCTTGGCATGCAAATGTCATCCTCTTGGATGGTTAAAAAGCTTCTCCACTTGGCGGTTCAAAAAATAGGTGTCACCTTGATGTTTCATCACTGTCACCTTGACAGGTTTTAGAAAGTTCACCTCCTTGGTAGTTTGAAAATTGGATGCACATGTCATCCTATTCGATGGTTAAAAAGTTTCGCCACTTGGCGGTTCAAAGAATCGGCGTCACTTTGACATTCCATAACTATCATCATGACAGGTTTTAGAAAATTTACCTCCTTGGTGGTTTGGGAAACTGAATGAATGGCCTTAATGGCATGCAAATGTCACTGTCTTGGATGGTTAAAAAGTTTTGCCCTTGGTGGTTCAAAAAATGGGTGTGACCTTGACACTTCATCATTGTCGTCTTGACAGGTTTTGAAAAATTTACCTCCTTGGTGGTTTAAAAATTGGATGCAGATGTCATCCTCTTGGATGATTAAAAAGTTTCGCTTCTCGGCTGTTCAAAAAATGGGCGTCCCCTTGACGTTCCATCACTATCATATTGATAGGCTTTAGACAATTCACTTCCTTAGTGGTTTGAAAAATTGAATGAATGGCCTCCTTTGCATACAAATGTCATCCTCTTAGATGGTTAAAAAGTTTCGTCCCTTGGTGGCTCGAAAAATGGGTGTCACCTTGACGCTCTATCACTGTTGTCTTGACAGGTTTTATAAAATTCACCTCTTTGGTGGTTTAAAAACTGAATGATTGCAAAATGTCATCCTCTTGGATGGTTTAAAAAATTTTGTAGCCTCTTTGGCAAGATTGATTGTCCCTTCGGGTGTTTTTGGTCAGGATCGTAGCCTCTCTGGCTTTACTTGTTTTCACTCACAAGACAAATGCATTAGTTGATAGCGGGGGTCATTTACTTGGCGACTCGGGGGAAACCTGCATCCATAGAAATATTGTGAATGAGCAAAGTCGATTCGTGACGCTTAGCTTTTGCTTGCATTGCTCTCCTTTGTGGGGTCCGAAAGTCCGCTCAGTCTTCTGAACTACGGTAGATAATACATTTACAAAAATTAGTTAAATTTCAAAAAGTCATTTCTAAAAAATGTTTTTGCCAGTAATTTGTCATGCATGCAGAAATACGAACAGTGATCTTTGCTCAAAATCCACAACGCTAAAATTTTCCAGTTCCCCTCAAAATTTTTGCTCAGTTCCAATGCTTCGATGAATTCTGGTGCCGAATTCCATAGTAGAAAGACATTTTTGAGACCCTCTAAAAAATTTTGCTCGTGAAGATGTAATGGTGAACTCTTGTGCCGGATTCAGTAGTAGAAGGAATATTTATGACCCTCTCAAAAATTCTGTGACACCTCGGAATCTTTCCGTACTTGAGTGACGAGTAGATCGATGAAGAGCTTGAGTATATGATGTGTCGATAAGTCGGGAATGGCCAAACATGAATTTTGTGGAAATAATAAAGTTACGAGAATTCCCAGCCAGTGGTCGTATAGTGCACAATACGGCCCGTAAAGTGATTTACGGACCGTATAGTGCGATCGTCCTCCAAGCAGTCAAAAATCTCAAGTTTACGTTATGTTGAAATGGTTAAATACGACCCGATATACGGTGCCAGTAACCGGAGGACGGACCGTAAACCAGGTCGTAAACTGCTGTGTCCTTCAGTCAAACTTTCTGTTTTCCTTATGTTTAAATACGGCCATGGAGGACGGACCGTAAACTAGTATACGGTCCGTAAACTGCGGTTTACGACCACTGTTCATCCCGACAATAATTCATTAAAGATCAGATTTTGGGAGTTTTAGAAAGGGACTTAAGCCCATTTCACTTCATTTTTTCTCCAAGAGCTTCAAGAAACCTCTAGAGAGTTCCAAACATTTCTTCCATGAGAAATCCCTAGAAATCAAGGATCAATAACAAGAAATCAAGAGAATCAAGTAGAGGAAACCCATTAAAAGTCTTCCAAGTCAAGAAATCCCAAGAGAGTTGAACTAGGGTTTTGGTGCTAAGGGTGAATCACCACTCCAAGCTTATTCCTCCATCATTTAAGGTAAGTTTCATGAACTTTACATGCTATTTGAAGTATTATTGAGCTAAGATTTATGGATTGTAGAAGAGTACAACAAATGGGTCATGAATGATGAATAGTGACGTTTTGAGAGATAGTTTGAATCAAGTTGTGATTGTTGTTGTGTTGTGGTGTGAATGCATTATAAATGACATTTAGAACGTGAAATAAGCATTGGATACGAAAGAATACGACGATGGATTTTTAGTCATGATTATGGGAATTTGAAGTGAATTATTAAATACGGATCATATGAATGAATGACAGTTGTTGTTAATAGCATCATGATGATTATTATGAATGTTGGGAGTTAATATGGAATATGGCGGAAAGTAGTATAAACAAAAGGAAACGCTGCCCGATTTTCTTTAGCCTTAAGAAGTATGTTCTTGTAATTGATTAGCTAATGACGATACGAACCCTCTTGAAGGTAAAGACGCAAGCATTGAAGGAGGACAAGCCAGCAATAGAGTAGCTAAACAGCAAAGGTATGTGAGGCAAATCCTTATCTTCCTAAGGCATGAGTCCTATGGCATGAAAATCCTCGTTTACTATAAATGTCCCTATCTCTAAGAAAGTAAAGATCCTCACTCATGAATAGCTATACGAGATAAGAGATACGAGTTGAATACGATGATGATAATAGTAAGCTAAAGTCTAGAGATGCTATAGCCTATGATATGATGCCTCTAAGAAGCTAATGATGTCATTGATGTAACCTAACGATATTGATTATTACACCGCACCTATAGGGTCGGACAGCATGTGTACGATTATGCATATATGATAAAACATGGTAGCACTATGTTAAGCCACGATACGCCCATGAAATGAATGATAGTGATGTAAGTACGATGAAACCAATATGATATGCTTATAAGACGATTCATAATCATAAATCTATAAGATGTAAGATAATGAGTATATGGTATGTAGGCACAGATATATGTTGATGACGCTAGAGTAAAACAAAGCCACAACATGACTATGAAACGAGAAATAGTAATGAACCTACGATGCATGTACGATATGAGATATATGTGATGTGGTCGAGCCCTCGTGGCCGAATACGATATCGTCGAGCCTACGAGGCCGAATGCGGATAATGATCAATGTGTATAAATAGATGCGACATTATGATAAGTATATGTATGTGTGTTATGAATGCAAGATGATGACTAGATATGTTAAGGTCACGATACCCCTATGTGATGTATAGGTATATATGTATGTATCGAGCCCAGAAGGGCCGAGTACGGATACTGTTAAGCCCATCGAGCCCAAGAGGGCCGAGTACGAATGCCATCAAGTCTATCGCGCCCATGAGGGCCGAGTACGTATGCCTATCGAGCCCAAGAGGGCCGAGTACGTATAATCCTAAGCCTATCGAGCCCAAGAGGGCCGAGTACGTATACCGGTGATCCCATCGAGCCCAAGAGGGCCGAGTACGTATACCAGTAATGTCATCGAGCCGAGAGGGCCGAGTACGTATGCTAGCGATCCCATCGAGCCGAAGGGGCCGAGTACGAATGATACTAACCTATATGAATACGAGTATGCTACATGTATGGTACCGATATGAATGCGGTCATGTTATATGTATGATGCTTCACGTATGATATCTATATAAGTATGATTATGTTACCTGTATGATTAGACCATATGCATCACATTTATGTGAGTACGAATGAGATAAGTACATGATATCTTTACGAGTACGGATATGTTAATACCATGTAAGTGCCGAGTAAGGGCCATGTATATGCAAAGTACGTGGTACGAGCATGAGTATGACAGGAGGCTAGGTACGAAAGGTAAGTAATAAAAGATATAAATGTATATATACGAGTACGAAATAGAGCATGGAACGTCCCTACGGAAAGGTGTAAGTACTATGAAGAGAATGTTAATGTCTCCCATCTTATGCTATTTCATATATTACCGTTATGTTTCTCCATCATTATCGCTCATGCTTTACATACTCGGTCTGACAATATTCGTACCGACGTCCTTTTTTTAACGCCGTGTTCATGCCCACAGGTAGACAGGGAGACGGTGCCGATTCACAGTAGCCACCAGCGGAGTTGCAGAAGCCCTCCTTATTCCGGAGGTGCTATTTCGAGACATCATTTTGTGTATATGTATTTTGGGCACGGCGGGGTCCTGTCCCGTCCATATGTCTAGTATTCCAAAGAGAGGCTCGTAGATACGTATGTGTGGGTAGTATGGTCCCATAATCTTTATGTAAATGGAAGCCTATGTATATTGTTATTATTTTGATAGCCCAAAGGGCCTACGTTATATAAGTAAATATGTTCTATACGAAAGTCGTTTTCTATGATTATACACGATGAGAGAAATGAATAAAGACAAAGTTAAGCAATAGAATAAGGGGTGCTCGGTGGTCGGCCCTCGTGTACCGTCGCGGCCCGTAGTTCGGGTCGTGACAAAAGTGGTATCGGCAATCATATGACGTCCTAGAAAGTGTCTACGTGCCGTGTCTAGTAGGGTCTTGTTTATGGTGTGTTGCGCGCCACACTAATAAACAAGAGGCTACAGGGCATTTAGGAAAATGACCATCTTTCTTCACATTCGATCGTGCGATAGAGCCAAGTATAAGATGAAATTCCTCCCTAATGAGTATGTTATGATTTCAGAAATGCCGCCAAAAGGGAAAGCTAAAGCCGCCCAGAGGGGTGAGATTACGACCAAGAGGCAGGCAGAAATAGAGCCGCCTATGAATACTTTTGTCACGACCCAACTCCGTAGGCCGCGACACGTGCCCTAGTTGGGCACTCATACGTACCTTATCCTGAATTAGCAAAATATTAAAGATAAACAAAATCATAATTTAACGGGGACAAGTGGGCATGCCGCACGAAGGCCGTTAAGGCCGTCACAAAACATAGACAAACTCTAAGCGTACGCAAATCTCACGAAACATATATACGAACCCACACCACATGTCTACGGACCTCTAGAACAAAACATAATCATATGACGGGACGGGCCCCGCCGTACCCCGAAACAAATACGTACATATGCAGCCTATTATACCAAAATACGGGCCTACAAAGGAGCACTCAACACTCGAGTAGATAACCTAAGCAACCATCCACAAATCGATCTTCGTACCGCGCCAAACGCACAAGAAAGGGGTGGTGCGAATATGTAAAGCGAGGTAATAAATAAAATCAAAATCGAACAGGAAGCATAAGATACATAGGGAATCAAAAGTGCATACCGAAAAATCATAAGTAATGCATGCGAAAACATACGCAAGGCCGGCCCCGCTATGGGACTCGGTGAACGAACGAGAGGCGCTCCCTTCGGTCCCGCGCCAAAACACATCGTACTAGGGAATATCTCCGAAACAAATCATAACATACCAAGTGGCCACATCGATCACATAATCGGATATCGAATAAGCGTACATGGCACATCATACACCACAACCCATGTACGTATATACTTTCACACCGTGCGCGGCGAACAATGCGAGACATACGCTTGAGAACATATCCTGCTCGGTGTGGGAAACATTGAGGCATCCACGAGGGAGTAGTGAGAAACTAATGCAATAAAAATAACATATATGTATACAGAGACTCGATGAGATACAAATCAATCAATTGAAATCGGACGGAGTCATAGTACGTACCTTTCGGACATCACGGTGGATTATGTCGGGCGAACACTCGAGTCAAAGTACGTATCAAAACGTTCCATAGGACTTAATGGAATATTTAAAATGATTTTGGTTTAGTAGTCAACACGTTCTTTGAAAACCGTTCGAAGACAAATCGTAAATACAAAGAGTAAAATCAGAAATAAGGGGCCCACCTCGGTCAATTGAGGTGGCGGACGGAAATTAGTTCAACTTCATAATATCATTTACGAGGATTTTAAGGTAATCGGATTTTATTTACAAAAGTTGGGAGGTTTAGATCATTTTCTAGTCTTTTACAACCTAACTAATTCAATCTTGAAAGAAAAGGGAAGTTTTTGAATGCGGATTCCAAAGAGTGGAGTAGTCCCCGAGGTCCGAATTCAAGCCTAGTACATCTAAGAAGGAAAGAATAGGGGTAGCTTTACATACCTTTCTCGCTCTTCACGATCGCCAAAGATCAAATCCCGTTTCGTCGAAAATCTGCAAATGGTCATTCTTACCGTTACTATTCATGCAAATGGACATTTCAATCTTTGGTTTCTATTTGGCTACCAAAATTTGGAAGACCTCAAAACAACAAACAACAACCCAACAACAACATCAATAACATCAACAATCATAACAAAACACAACATGGCATAACTAACCAACTTTCCAACATAATACCATAACTCCCATTCCGACTCCATACGTCCAAATCAATTTTCATATTCACATTCATTACTAACTAAAGTCATTACAATGCCATTCGGAAGCATTTAATACCATTTTTACAATATATACACAAATTATACAAAATGCACAACTTCCACCAAGGCCATAATCTATCCAAATCTTCAAATCTTCAACATACATATTCATAACATATTTCCATCTTCCAAGTTCATCAATAATCATCATGATTCACACTTTAATATCTCATTTCCATAATGTCATAAAATCATACAAATACTACATAAGCTTCTACATGCCGTTTCAACGCAAACTTGCACCATATATGCTTCATTTACATTGCCAAGATCACAATAACACCATTAGCATTTTAAACTAAAATTGATTCATTCCCATTCCTCTAGGGGTACCACACGGCCAAATGCTCTTTTTACATTTCACTTACATTTATTCAACTTTCCTTTCCAATATGAATTCCACATAAACACAACTAGAATACAACACAAATTCAACTCACCATAGCCATATATACATACACACGGCCATGCATTCACTTCCGCCATGCAAACTTCCATATTTCAATGTGTTCTACTCATTTACATATGCTACAACACAAACAAACCTTCAAAACATAATTAGAATGAATGAATTCTTACCTTTTTCTTCCAACTTTCTTCACTTGTCCAAAGTGTTGAATCAACAAAACCAACGACTTATCTTCCAAATAATTGCACCACGTTGTAGAGGGACCTTGAATTAGTATAAATATAACAAGGAAATAATTTTTAGAAACAAGATTTTAAGGGTAAATGGAGGTCTTTCGAATGCCCCTCCTATTGTTCTTGGAAATATTTCTTGTTTTCTCCTTCTTTCTTATGTCTTGAAAATTCTAGAGAATTTTCATGAATCTTAATCCTTTTTATTTTTACTTGGTCACATGACTTAGTCACATGACTAAGTCATGGGTTGGACCATTTGGGCTTCATTTCTTCATTTTCATTTTTTTTTCTCTAGCCCACCTTGGTAATTCATGAAACCATTTTTCAAAATTCCAATTTTGCCCTTAGTCTTTTCCAATATTTCCACGTCTACATTTTCCAAAACATCACATGCACACTAAGTAGAATCCCATTGGAACCTCAATTCCTACCATTCCGACTTATTCCCGATTTCTCCGAATACGCTCAAAATGCGAGGTATAACAATATGGGTGAGGGCGAATCACATGATGGGGTTCCATCTAATACCTCCACCATTCCGCCCGTTACGGAAGAGCAAGAAGGGCTTCGGCCCTACAATGTACCGGCATGCCCCGAAGCAACAAGTGGCGAGGCCATTAATATATGACACGTATAGTTGCCACCCTTTCGGGACCATAGTACTAGAGCCCGTGATTTCATGAGCTTGAATCGGATGTTGAAGACCCCTATTGATGAAATGTTGAGAACATTCGAGGATTATTCATGCCTATCCGAACTGAGAGAGTTCCATGTGGCATACCATATCATGGTATAATAATTGGAGAGCGTCGAGGCAAGAAAATGCATATCGTTCGTCGATCCTTTATTCGTCATTATTTGCCACCAGGTTCGCCCAGCTTTAGAGCGGATAGGTTCTTACATCTAAAGCAAGGCAATATGAGTGCCGGGAGTATAGCCTTCGGTTTAATTCATTGGCTAGATATGCTCCGATGATGGTGGCCGACATGGCACGAAACACGGATTTGAACGGCTTAGGGCCACATTTTATCACGTACACGGCTTCATTGCATACATGGATATTTTTATTCAAAGTGTTAATTTAGAAGAGGAACAACAATCTTCGCAAAGGGATGAACGTGGAGTTGACAAGGGGCGAAGTAAGAGGGACATCATTTTGCCTAGCAACTATATTAAAGCTCACATATTCTAGGCAACAGCCGTTTCGATTTCCATTCATTACCGAGTCAGTTTCGGTCGGTCATATAAAGTGATTCGGTCCAACAGATCGTCCATACCACAATGTACCTAGTATAAACAACATTGGGACCATGTCGAGCGGATCGGATATTTGGTCTTTAACGGGCTCAGTCACTCTTTCGAGGCGATGGTCCAGACACATTAGATCCGTATATCTACATTGTTGACCATTTAATGGTCCTCGGGTCATGTCTAATTCAGCATTGAACGGGATCCGCAGTCTCAATAAATAAAACTATATCTACATTGTTAATTATGTGCTAAAGGAAGAATAAATAATTGTAGCACATAAGCAAAGTATAAATTGAGAAGTTACATTATGTAGCGATGGTAATGGGGAAAGAATGATATGTGGTATTATGGGTCTCAAGTTTAAGGAAGTAAGATGTGAAGGGTGATGATAGCGATGAGGATGAGTACGACTATAAGGAGCTACTTATTTATAGAATAAAGGGAAGAGGGAAGATATGAGTATGTTAAGCCCCACTTATAGATTATCGTAGCTATGGATCATCAGAAACAGCACGAATAAGACGCAGCATAGTAAGAGGTATATGAATTAAAGATTTGAAGGCAAGACTGTGAATTTAAAAATGGTATAGGCTAAACCCCAAAAGGGGGGGGGGGGGGGAGGAAAAAGGAACGCAAGTGTAGAAAGTTAACGATAGACCCTAAGACGTGTCAAATAGATGTGATAAGCGATGATAGTAACGATGTTAAGAAATGCTTATGATCTTATATGTATATGTGCCAATATATGACTATTATGGAAACCCCGAGCTTGTATGACCGGGTAGAGTACGATATATGTGTATGAATATGTATACATGATGACGAGCACGCACCACTATAGTTAGGTACGGATGACCCTGGGCCTTGGCCCAAGTATGTGAAGTACCGATTCTTCGTAGTCGGGTATGTTGTGTAGATATTATGTACACGCTATGTAAGTGCTATGCACACGAATATGTTAAGCATGTGTAATATATACGATATGTAAATGATGCGAATACGAGTGAAAATATGTTACGACTACGTAAATGCGAAACATGAGTATGTAAATGAATGTGACCATGAATAGAGATATGGCTATGAACACAAATATGTGTATGGATGAGGATATACGTATATGTATAGGTTTATACGCACGCATGAATCAGCTAAGAACGGTGATATAACTTGCAAAATTATGCTTTTCGCTAATGAAACCGAGCGAGATAGAGTTGCCTCATGTAAGATTTAATATCGTTATTGAGCAAGAAAGAGAATCGATAAGGCGCAAATTAAATGAAAGGTATGGTGAGAGATGGTGAGAAAGGAGGAATTAAATCCTCGACAAAAGGGTTAAAGTCATAGAGGGGGATGCATTAATGAAGTGTAATAGTTAGAGTATCTGAACACCCCTATTTCCATCATTACTCAGATATTATGTCCCCTAATTGTGGATTGTGTTGTGGCCCTGTGAGGCAATGATATTATGGGTTATTGTGATAGGAGGATAGCGCCATATTACAAAGGAAACTCTGGCGAAATTTTTCTAGAATCCTCGAGTGTCGAACATTCGAGGACGAATGTTCCAAAAGGGGGAAAGAATGTGACACCTCGGAATCTTTCCGTACTTGAGTGACGAGTAGATCGATGAAGAGCTTGAGTATATGATGTGTCGATAAGTCGGGAATGGCCAAACATGAATTTTGTGGAAATAATAAAGTTGCGAAAATTCCCAGCCCGGTGGTCGTATAGTGCACAATACGGCCCGTAAAGTGATTTACGGACCGTATAGTGCGATCGTCCTCCAAGCAGTCAAAAATCTCAAGTTTCTGTTAAGTGTTGAAATGGTTAAATACGACCCAGTATACGGCCCGTAAACTGGAGGACGGACCGTAAACCAGGTCGTAAACTGCCGTGTCCTTCAGTCAAACTTTCTGTTTTCCTTATGTTTAAATACGGCCATGGAGGACGGACCGTAAACTAGTATACGGTCCGTAAACCGTGTTTACGACCACCGTTCATCCCGACAATAATTCATTAAAGATCGAGATTTTGGGAGTTTTAAAAAGGGACTTAAGCCCATTTCACTTCATTTTTCTCCAAGGAGCTTCAAGAAACCTCTAGAGAGTTCCAAACATTTCTTCCATGAGAAATCCCTAGAAATCAAGGATCAATAACAAGAAATCAAGAGAATCAAGTAGAGGAAACCCATTAAAAGTCTTCCAAGTCAAGAAATCCCAAGAGAGTTGAACTAGGGTTTTGGTGCTAAGGGTGAATCACCACTCCAAGCTTATTCCTCCATCATTTAAGGTAAGTTTCATGAACTTTACATGCTATTTGAAGTATTATTGAGCTAAGATTTATGGATTGTAGAAGAGTACAACAAATGGGTCATGAATGATGAATAGTGACGTTTTGAGAGATAGTTTGAATCAAGTTGTGATTGTTGTTGTGTTGTGGTGTGAATGCATTATAAATGACATTTAGAACGTGAAATAAGCATTGGATACGAAAGAATACGACGATGGATTTTTAGTCATGATTATGGGAATTTGAAGTGAATTATTAAATACGGATCATATGAATGAATGACAGTTGTTGTTAATAGCATCATGATGATTATTATGAATGTTGGGAGTTAATATGGAATATGGCGGAAAGTAGTATAAACAAAAGGAAACGCTGCCCGATTTTCTTTAGCCTTAAGAAGTATGTTCTTGTAATTGATTAGCTAATGACGATACGAACCCTCTTGAAGGTAAAGACGCAAGCATTGAAGGAGGACGAGCCAAGCAATAGAGTAGCTAAACAAAAAGGTATGTGAGGCAAATCCTTTCTTCCTAAGGCATGAGTCCTATGGCATGAAAATCCTCGTTTACTATAAATGTCCCTATCTCTAAGAAAGTAAAGATCCTCACTCATGAATAGCTATACGAGATAAGAGATACGAGTTGAATACGATGATGATAATAGTAAGCTAAAGTCTAGAAATGCTATAGCCTATGATATGATGCCTCTAAGAAGCTAATGATGTCATTGATGTAACCTAACGATATTGATTATTACACCGCACCTATAGGGTCGGGCAGTATTACAGTTATGCATATATGATAAAACATGGTAGCACTATGTTAAGCCACGATACGCCCATGAAATGAATGATAGTGATGTAAGTACGATGGAACAAGGATATGCTTATAAGACGATTCATAATCATAAATCTATAAGATGTAAGATAATGAGTATATGGTATGTAGGCACAGATATATGTTGATGACGCTAGAGTAAAACAAAGCCACAACATGACTATGAAACGAGAAATAGTAATGAACCTACGATGCATGTACGATATGAGATATATGTGATGTGGTCGAGCCCTCGTGGCCGAATACGATATGTTGTCGAGCCTATGAGGCCGAATACGGATAATGATCAAATGTGTATAAATAGATGCGACATTATGATAAGTATATATGTGTGTTATGATGATGACTAGATATGTTAAGGTCATGATACCCCTATGTGATGTATATGTATATATGTATGTATCGAGCCCGGCCGGGCCGGTACGGATTAAGCCCATCGAGCCCAAGAGGGCCGAGTACGGATGCCATCAAGTCTATCGAGCCCAAGAGGGCCGAGTACGTATGCTGCTAAGCCCATCGAGCCCATGAGGGCCGAGTACGTATAATCCTAAGCCTATCGAGCCCAAGAGGGCCGAGTACGTATACCGGTGATCCCATCGAGCCCAAGAGGGCCGAGTACGTATACCGCTAATGTCATCGAGCCGAGAGGGCCGAGTACGTATGCTAGCGATCCCATCGAGCCGAAGGGGCCGAGTACGAATGATACTAACATATATGAATACGAGTATGCTACATGTATGGTACCGATATGAATGCGGTTATGTTATATGTATGATGCTTCACGTATGATATCTATATAAGTATGATTATGTTACCTGTATGATTAGACCATATGCATCACATTTATGTGAGTACGAATGAGATAAGTACATGATATCTTTACAAGTACGGATATGTTAATACCATGTAAGTGCCGAGTAAGGGCCATGTATATGCAAAGTACGTGGTACGAGCATGAGTATGACAAGAGGATAGATACGAAAGGTAAGTAAGTAAAAGATATAAATGTATGTATACGAGTACGAAATAGAGCATGGAACGTCCCTACGGAAAGCAGGTAAGTACTATGAAGAGAATGTTAATGTCTCCCATCTTATGCTATTTCATATATTACCGTTATGTTTCTCCATCATTACTGCTCATGCTTTACATACTCAGTACAATATTCGTACTGACGTCCTTTTCTTTGGACGCTGTGTTCATGCCACGGTAGACAGGGAGACGGTGCCGATTCACAGTAGCCATCAGCGGAGTTGCAGAAGCCCTCCTTTATTCCGGAGGTGCTATTTCGAGACATCATTTTGTGTATATGTATTTTGGGCACGGCGGGGTCCTGTCCCGTCCATATGTCTAGTATTCCGAAGAGAGGCTCGTAGATACGTATGTGTGGGTAGTATGGTCCCATAATCTTTATGTAAATGGAAGCCTATGTATATTGTTATTATTTTGATAGCCCAAAGGGCCTACGTTATATAAGTAAATATGTTCTATACGAAAGTCGTTTTCTATGATTATACACGATGAGAGAAATGAATAAAGACAGGTTAAGCAATAGAATAAGGGGTGCTCGGTGGTCAGCCTCGTGTACCCGTCGCGGCCCGTAGGTCGGGTCGTGACAAAAGTGGTATCAGAGCAGTTCAGTCCTAGGAAGTGTCTACGAGCCGTGTCTAGTAGAGTCTTGTTTATGGTGTGTTGCGCGCCACACTAATAAACAAGAGGCTACAGGGCATTTAGGAAAATGTCCATCTTTTTTCACATGAGATCGTGCGATAGAGCCAAGTATAAGATGAAATTCCTCCCTAATGAGTATGTTATGATTTCAGAAATGCCGCCAAAAGGGAAAGCTAAAGCCGCCCAGAGGGGTGAGATTACGACCAGGAGGCAGGCAGAAATAGAGCCGCCTATGAATATAGATGAGGGCGAATCACATGATGGGGTTCCATCTAATACCTCTACCACTCCGCCCGTTACGGAAGAGCAAGAAGGGGCTTCAGCTCCAGCTCCTATGCCTATGCCTACAGTTCCTCCACCATCTACTTCAGGCCAACAAGTGGCCGAGGCCATTAATTTATTGACACAGATAGTTGCCACCCAGGCACAGCGGCAAGATTCGGGCTCGAGTGACAGAGCCGCTAGTACTAGAGCCCGTGATTTCATGAGCTTGAATCCCCCCGGAGTTTTCGGGTCGAAGCCGGGTGAAGACCCTCAAAGCTTTATTGATGAAATGTTGAGAACATTGAGGATTATTCATGCCTCTGAAACCGAATCAGTGGAGTTAGCATCTTATAGACTCCGGGATGTGGCAGTTCTATGGTATAATAATTGGAGAGCGTCGAGGCAAGAAAATGCGCCCCCTCCCGTGTGGCCAGAGTTCGTCGATGCCTTTATTCGACATTATTTGCCACCCGAGGTTCGCCGAGCTAGAGCGGATAGGTTCTTACATCTAAAGCAAGGCAATATGAGTGCCCGGGAGTATAGCCTTCAGTTTAATTCATTGGCTAGATATGCTCCGATGATGGTGGCCGACATGGGTGACAGAGTGTACAGGTTTGTGAGCGGCTTAGGGCCACATTTGTATCAAGAATGTTTAACGGCTTCATTGCAAGACGGGATGGATATTTTCCGCATTCAGGCCTATGCCAAGAATTTAGAAGAGCAACAACGACCGAGGGGATGAACGTGGAGTGACAAGGGGCGAAGTAAGAGGGCCGGATCCGTAGGTGCCGATAAACTATAGAGGGAAGATCGAGGAAGTCATATTCTAGGCACTCAGGCCAGGGGTCCGATTACTCCATTCATTCCGGACCGAGTCAGAGTTTCAGAGAGTCGGGCTCTCAGTATAGAAGTGATTCGGGCCAGACGAGATCGTCCATACCATAATGTACCCAGTGCGGTAAACAACATTGGGGACCATATCGAGTGGGATCGGATGTTTGCTATAGTTGTGGCCAGTCAGGTCATATTATGAGAGAGTGCCCATTTCGAGGCAGTGAGCGTGCGGTCCAGCCCATGGGATCCCGCGGCGGGTCTTCGTCATCCATGCGCCCGCGGACGAGACTCCCAGACATTAGCAGTGCGGGGTAGAAGTAGGGGGAGAGCATCTAATTCAAGTGGTCCTCAGCATCGTACGTATGCATTGGCTGGGCGACGGGATCCAGAGTCACTCTCCGATGCCGTCACAGGTATATCTACATTGTTGATTATGTGCTAAAGGAAGAATAAATAATTGTAGCAATAAGCAAAGTATAAATTGAGAAGTTACATTATGTAGCGATGGTAATGGGGAAAGAATGATATGTGGTATTATGGGTCTCAAGTTTAAGGAAGTAAGATGTGAAGGGTGATGATAGCGATGAGGATGAGTACGACTATAAGGAGCTACTTATGTATAGAATAAAGGGAAGAGGGAAGATATGAGTATGTTAAGCCCCACTTATAGATTATCGTAGCTATGGATCATCAGAAACAGCACGAATAAGACGCAGCATAG
Source organism: Lycium ferocissimum (assembly GCF_029784015.1). Lineage (NCBI taxonomy): Eukaryota > Viridiplantae > Streptophyta > Magnoliopsida > Solanales > Solanaceae > Lycium > Lycium ferocissimum. The sequence goes on from NW_026726126.1 coordinate 114,528, forward strand.
TAAGAGGTATATGAATTAAAGATTTGAAGGCAAGACTGTGAATTTAAAAATGGTATAGGCTAAACCCCAAAGGGGGGGGGGGGGGGAGCGAGGAAAAAGAACGCAAGTGTAGAAAGTTAACGATAGACCCTAAGACGTGTCAAATAGATGTGATAAGCGATGATAGTAACGATGTTAAGAAATGCTTATGATCTTATATGTATATGTGCCAATATATGACTATTATGGAAACCCCGAGCTTGTATGACCGGGTAGAGTACGATATATGTGTATGAATATGTATACATGATGACGAGCACGCACCACTATAGTTAGGTACGGATGACCCTGGGCCTTAGCCGGGCCAAGTATGTGAAGTACCGATTCTTCGTAGTCGGGTATGTTGTGTAGATATTGTTAGATCCCGCATTTCGCACGTCGGGTTATTCCGAGGCAATGGCGGAAAGTTTAAGGCAAGGTCATTTTTCGGTTTCGTTGTAATGCGAAAGTCGTTGGAAAATATTAGTGTGGAAATATTAGAAAGACCGAGGGCAAAAAGGGAAATTTGCAAAATGGCATTATGGTAATTTTGTGGAAAGGCTAGGGGCAAAATGGTCATTTTACAATGCCCTAGAAAAGTCTTGCGAAAGGCCATGTGGCCAAAATAAAAAGGAGGAAAGAAAAAGAATTAAGTCATCCTTTGAAGAAAATTCTAGAAAAAAAAAGAAGGGGAAAAAGAAAGGAAAATTCTAGAGTGAGGGCATGTTCCCCTCACATGCTACATATAAGTATATATATATATATGTTGTTGTCATCTTTTAATTAAGGGAGAAAGAGAGAAAGAAAGAAAGAAGACAAGAAAGAAAAGAAAAAAAAATTTAGAGGGGTTCGGCCATAGGGGGCTGGCCGAACCAGCCCCTATGTGGTGGACATGGAAAATTTTTCTCTTTATGTTTTCATACTAATTAGAAGGTCCTCTTCGACGTGGAGTGATTGTTGGAAGGAGAAAATTATTCGTTTTGCAAAAGGGCAAGCTACCGTGTGGGAAAAACCAAGCAAAGGTAAGGCCCCATCTCATTTTTTTCATGTGTTGTGCATGATTTGTATATGTTGTGAGATGTTTGGAATGAAAAAAAGTTTAAGAA
>NW_026726127.1:0-56831 GCF_029784015.1 Lycium ferocissimum
TTCCCCCAAAGAAAAGTGATATTTTTAAAAAACCCAAAATTTTTTAAAATTAATTGTCTATCTAATAAAGTTTCATATTTAAAAAATGAAATTAAGATTAAAAAATAAAAAAAATTTTAAAAAACCCCCGGAATAAGGGGAAAATTTAAAACGAAAGAACAACTTAAAAAAAGTTTGTTCGTTTTCCCAAATGTTTTTTTGGGAAAAAAAGCGAAAAGGTAAACCCTTATATTAGTGAATTTAATGCAAAAATTACTAAAAAGGCCATTCAAATGAATCATGAACAAGGAATCCAGAAAAAATCAATGATTTCAAAAAAGAAGATAACCTAGACCCCCGGAGTTTTTTCCCTTTCGTAAATAAAAATCCGAAAAAGAACGAGGATCTCCGGGTTAGTTATCAATTATAAAACCTAAATAAGGTCTTACGGGGGATTAGGTACCCATTTAATAAAGAGATTTGTTAAAAAGAACCAAACAAATATTTATAGTAAGTTTGATATGAAATGGTTAGCAAAAAAAAATTTAAAAAGATAAATATAAAAGCCTTAATGCCCCTTTTGGACAATATGAATGGAATGTTATCCTTTTTGGGTTTAAAAAAATCCCCAAATTTCGAATATAATGAATAATATATTCCCCCTGCCATATTCATAGTATACATAACGACGTATTAATTTTTTCCCAGGACATTGATTCTCCTTTAAACATTTAAATACTTTTTAAAAAGTAGTTAAACATAATGTTTAGTGGTAAGTGCTAAGAAGATTAAGTTGTTTCAAATGACAATTAGGTTTTTAGGCAGACCCTCCAAGGCATAAAAACCCCTTTGGAGCCTTGAGTTCTCCCCAATTTTCCCGATAAAATTTCCCCGACAAAACCCAAATTTCAAAAGGTTTTAGGAAGTCTTAATTATGTTGGGGTTTCATTCCAAATGTTGGGGAAAAACGGAACCCCTTTACAAACGTCTCAAAAAAAACACCTAGGGTCAAAGTCAAACGATACGGTCGGAAAATCAAGACCATTGTCAAAAAGCTTCCATGTCTAGGTATTCCGAACGGATGCTTTTATGATTGTCGGCGATGCTTAATGAAGATCTGGTGGAATTCTTAAACAAAGTCTCTTCGAATTCTCAAGCAGTTAGTCAGATTATACCTCTAGAATCTGGAATTCGCACAAAAAGAATTATAATCTTTATTAAAAAAGAAATTTATCTATAAAATCTTATGTATTACAAAGTTTGAAGATGATTTGATAAACAAATTTTTTACTAGAAGTTGATTGTAAATCGGCTAAAGAAATTTTACAAAAAGATGTTAAAAATCTTGTTTCCAAACGATTTTTTACCGGATAGCGAAACACTATTATCCGGTTTTTGATTTTGAAATCGAATTTATAAAGGTGATACAAATCATCTACGATTTTCTTACAAGGGAATTTCTACGGGGGACAAAATGGGCCGAGGCCCACCATCCCTTTCCCGAAAAAGCCCGGCCAAATCGGGCCCGATTACAAATAGGTATTCGGCCTTAGGCCAAGATTTCCTAACCTACCATTTAGGCCCGAGCTGCCTTTACCAACTTCCTGGCTTGACCCGCCATGACCAAATTTAACCATACTCGGTACTATTCCAAAGACCGAACCAGCCTCGCCCTTTAACAAGGACCAAGACCCTTCAGCCAGTTCATCACAAGGAAAAATCCAAACCAGTGGTGACTATAAGATGAAAACTCCAGAAAGTTTTGCCCAAGCAGTTAACCCAAATGCTTCCCCATCAAAGGAAGAAAACCAACAGGCAACTCCAGAAGAATTTGCCATCGTCAGCAAGATCGAGATACCAGTTGTCACACCCCGACTTTACTAGGGTGTGTTGGGCACCCGAACCCATATACGGAGCCGAGCGAACCCGCTAACTCTTATTACACATAAGAACTTATGAATTAGTAAGAAATGAATACATAGATTTTTTTTTTCCATATGTAAAATATGACATCATATAAGACTCGTAACACGCGACGTAATAACATGTCATTTGTTGGAGCTCTTACGGACGACAACCCGTTACCCACGGCTACGTACGCAAAAGTCTCCTAACTACGAACAAATCATCATGGCACATATGCTACGACTCGGCGGCACTCCGGGACAAGTGGAGCCTACCAACCATTGGACATCTTATGCTAGCTTCGGCTAAATGCAGGTTCACTGCGCGGCATGAAATGCGGCCCCGAAAAAGAGGGGTCGTGCGAGCAATGTGCGGTATATGGGTATGGATGGTAACATAGAAAGAGACATAATCATGTCTGACCTGTGACGGTATGGAGATGTAGAGCATATCACAATACATATGAGACATATCACGTATAAGGGAGTAAAGCTGTGCATATGGAACATGTCATGTGTAAGGCGCAACACATGCGTGTGGAACATATCATGTAAAGCATGTAGGTACATAGGGATCATATCTTGTAAACGCCTTTGTACAGCCCCATAGGAATCATATCATGTAAAGGCGTGGCCACATTGCGTATGAGTGCCCTGGAAACGGATGCCATGCATCTTGTACGGTCATATGGTATCATAGCGCCGAACAAAGCGCTCGCCCACGTAGCGCGAAATACGTCGGCTCGCCCACTAAATCCCGCGTAGGAGCATCCGCGTCAGGGATGATAACCGGTGACAGTGTGCAATGAAACATGTATCCCGCCCGTTCCCCACGTATACGTATATCCCGTCCCGACCCCGTAAACGGGTATGACATGCGTGAGAGACCGAAGAAAGTCATGTATCCATCGGAGTGACGAAAGGGTCGGAAACCTCCGATCGCATTGTAAGGTAATCCATGGCCGCTTTTTCTCACCTTGAAGGATCGATAATCATAGCAGGCGAGACTACCGACGGAGAATAACGATGGAGGACGTAGACGTATCATTTCGTATCATATCATATCATGTCCGTATCATCTTTCATATCATATCATATCATGTCATATCGTGTCATGTCATATCATATCATGTCATAGACATTTTCTCATATTTAGCATCATCTTTGTCATTGTAAAATCGAATTCGTCGTTAAGATATGAGAAGCTTTCAAAAGAATTGTAAAACTCGGATTTGGAGAAGAATAAATATTTGGAAAACATTAGGAACTTTATGAAGAAACTCGTACCTTGGAATCGAGGGATTAATTAAAACAACTATTATTTAGTAGTCGGAAAGATGTCCAAAAGTTTCCTTTAAGCGTAATGTCGGAAATAAGCCAAATGGAGCCATAGGAGGAAATTGGAAATAATGGGCCCTCGGAAGTCAAATGAGGTGGCGTATACAATTTACGTATAATACATTTCATGACATTACTTATGAGAATTTTAGGGTAGCCGGATCCTATTCACCTGCAAGTTCTAGGTGTTTAGACATTTTCTTTCGACTTTTCGTGAACATCTGCTTCTGATTCTATTTGAATGAATAGTAACTAATTTCAATCTCGGATTTCTAGGAAAATTGTCACGAGCACGTATTCAGAAGCTATTACGTCTAAGACATGCGAGAGAAGGAAAGTGAGAAGTCTTACATGCCTTTTTTCCTTCTTACGCTCCTCCAAATTCAAGTTCGGTTGCGGAAATCTCTGATTTGGTCACATTTACCAAATGTTAACTTGAGCATCTAAAAGTAAATTCTCGAGTAACACTTGTCTACCAAAAATTTGGCCGGCATTTCCCCAGGAAATGCGCCATCCCCGAATTCTAACTCGGCCCAATTCAACAACGACAATCCGAGAATGGAACTCGGCCCAATATCGACAACAAAACCAACAATAGCATCTCCAAATATATTCTAACATTAACTCATAAAAATCAGTCCATATTCGGCTATAACATCAACATCTACACGCTCGACTTTCAACATGCAGACTTCATAAATTTCATTTATTTCTTCCTACTACAACATGCATAACCATTAAATCATTCATTAACAACCGTTACGATACCATTATAAGAAAACGTACTAGTGCCACTATTTCTTCAACGATCCGATAATGAATACAACTTAGTTACAAGTCATCCAACCTTCGTTTTCATCATGAAATAAACAATTACAACAACTAGAATATCAATTAGATCAATTCATCATAACTTATCAAAACATCTAGCATTCGGTTACAACTTCTTATACATTTTCATGCATTTCCATCCTTCTCTATACATTCCACAACAACACAAGACTAAGTAAAATGTATTCATTTCTTTCCATGCAATCACACACACGGCTATAGCTACCATCGCACGACACAACAATTACATTTACCAAATAATATTAGCTAAATCACTTCAACACACTACAATACATATTCGGCCATTGCACACATGCACTCACATATTCGGCTTCTACCACCTACATGCACGCCCCACCCATGCATTTTTTTCCCATGAATTCCATCTAACTTTTTACAAACTCAACATATACAAACTATCACAACACAAAAGGGAGATGCAACACCTTGCACTTTTCCTTCAACTTCCCACTTAGTTTAGGGTTGGCATATGACACAAAAACTTCTACTTGCTCTCACACTTACTCCATGTTGTAGAGGACCTTCCATTAGATAGGAAAAGTAGGAAAAATAATTTTTTTCTTGGTCCCTTTCATGGCCTTGTTGGCGAAATTCTCCTCTTAACTGCTTTTTTTTTCCTTTCTTTCTTTCTCGAACTCTTGAATTAAAAGAAGACTCCTCATATATATATATATATATATATATATATCTCTTCCCACATCATGTGAGGGGCACATGCCTCTCTCTAGAAATTTCTTAAATTTCTAGGAAAAGATGACTTATTTTGTCATCTTTTTTTTTTCCATTCTTTTTTTTTTTTCTTTTTTTTTCTAGAATTCTCTTTCCTTTTCTTGAAAATTAATAAGAAGACAATTCCTTCTTATGTAAACTTTGACCTTTTTCAAGATTTTCTTGGACTTTATTGAAATTACCATTTTGCCCTTGCCTTCCACATTATTCCCATAATGTCACTTTGCAATTTTCCTTTTTACCCTTAACCCTGTTCAACACATTTTCCACGTCACGATGTTCATAAATAATATTCACAATAACTAATACATTAAAATTATCTTAGAACTATGGTCTTGTCCTTAATTTCTCACCATTGTCTCGCAACATCCGAACGTACGAAATACGGGCTATAACACCGATGTTATTGGCACTCGATAAACAATATGAAAATTGGAATGTAGAAGATCTACTAAAACCTTGCTATACTAATAATTATGTTGAAACGGATGATCACTTATTAAAACTGAGGATATTTTGAGTTCATTCCAACGGACACGGGATCCTTTGACTATTGAGCATAAACTCAAAGATAACGAGAGATCAGGTATTGAATTCTCAAAATTCACCATTAACAAGGTTATTAGTCCTTTTCAGTGGATGGTTGATCATCTACACACTCCTATGATTCTATCAGAACAACATAGACCGCAAGTCTATAATTATTATAATTATGAACAAGCTTGGTACAACTTTATGTATGTACGCCCCAGGACTCACACATGGTTCGTAAAATATAGCGAATAATTTTCAAAGTCTATCATCCCTAGATGGTTCTATGATTGGTGGAAAAGGTTTGGTGGTAATGAACTCACCATGCCTAGAAATTTCCATAAACATTACGAGACCTTTTAGAATGAACAGGGAATCTCAACTTTACCAGAGCATATTAAATTATGCAAATATTATATTGCTAAAAGGATATCCTATATTCTCAGTTGGACATTTGACATAACTGAAGTTCATAGGATAAAACATTTAAGCAAAACCATAAAAATCAAAGGATGGGTCCCTAAAGACAAACCATCCAAAGGAAAACAAGTGGCATCAACCAGCAGCAGAACAGGATCAAAAGAATCCAAATCAAAATTAAAGGAAAGGCTATTACAAGCTTTGAACAGGTTAGACGAAGCAAATCCTCTAAAATTCAAGAATTATTGGATTCCGCTTCGTCATCAAACAACGACAATGGAGACATGCTAGACCCACACGGAATGGCTCAAGCATATCTTGATTATGACCTCAGACAAGATCTCAGGTAATTTGCCTCTTCAAAAAAGCAGAAGGCAAAAGTCAAAAGGAAGAAAGGTGGCCGACAAACTTTATCAAAAGCAGTCGACCAACTTTTCAAGAAGAACGGTGGTGTGACAACTTTTGCAAAGTAGCGCTGACTTTTCATAAAAAGCGAATGGCATCTTTAAAGATAGCGTCCTTTATGCATCTTAGAATGCTAATTATTTCTCAGAGGCCTATAAAAGGCTCTCACTTGTAAACATCTCTCTCTCCCAATCTCTCCTCTATGTAAAATCTTTTTCAATGTTTGAATAAAAGCTTCAAAGCTTTTGTAAGTATTTTAATGTTTTAATTAATTTCCGCATTTATTTTACTTTATTTTAAGTAAAAAGTTTAGCCTGTTAAAGGTCCTCTAAAATCTTTTATAATAATGCAGTTTTATGCGCTTTTTGATATACTAAAAGCTTTTTATCTAGCACGATATTACAAAAGCGTAAAGTGATAAGGATGTGCCGAACTTTGTGCTTTAATCATTAAAGTTTTATACAACGGTGATATATTATCTGGAATAACATCATTGTGATCTGTGACGTCATCCATGTCATCATCATTTTTGGAATGTTGTGATGACTCATCGGATACGTCTCTTTCAATATCTTCTGCAAGAGATTTCTTTCTTGTCTGAGATAAGATTTGATCAGTGATGTGATCCATTTCAACTTTATTAAGTCTTTGCTTAATATCTTTAATATCATTTTTTACAGAGATTAATTCTATCTGTAAATCTTGAACTGTAGGTTGTTGTTCTTTTGAATTGAACCTATTCATAACTTTTTTCATATTAAAGGGTTCAATAACTGGTTTATCTTTAGAATTGTTAAGAACAATATCTTTTAATTTAATAAGATATTCTTTTTAATATCTTCATCATTGAATATGACTAACTAAATCAATTAAGAATTCTTTAGATTCTTTAGTAATAACTACGATTGAATTTTGTCCACAAGTACATATAGTTCTGTGCAATTACATTCTTCGTCGATGAAGAACTATTAGAACTGCGTATGCATTTTTAATTTCAATATCACTATCTTCTTAGGAAGATGAGAATTATCATTTTCTTCAAGAATTGAATATAATTCATTCTTAGTTTTATCATCAACATCTAGAAGACTAATTTTATTTTTCTTCTTAATGTTAACTTTACAATTACTAGATCTATGGCCTTTTTGCCACATGTCAAAGAAGTATCACCTAAATTATTTTTAGGGGTTCTTTTAAATCTTTTCTTTTTATGAGATTTTACGGATCTTTCTTTTTCCTAGATTTGGAGGAACTAGATGATCCTTTCTCTAATTTTCTTGATTTTTTGGAAGGGCGGATATTTTTGTAAAACCGAAGTCTTGACAAAAACATCCTAATTCCTTTCGAGACTGGTGTTGATCCTTTTTAATGGATTCTTTTAGTTTCATATCTGTGCAAAGATCAAGTCCTGTCACATTAATAAAACTAATTATATCACCGTAAGTCAAATTCTCATAGGAATTCTTCCATTAAATCTATCTTTAATTTTGTTCTTACCTTTTCGGTGAACAAGGATGGTAAACATGTAATAAATCTTTCTTTCCGAAGTCTTATTGCGGTCTTCTCTTATCATGACTTTTTCTAAAAACATATCTTTGTACCACCTAAAATCATCTAATTTGGGGCACCTAAGATTGTTTAATAGTTCTAAAATACGATCTTGGAAAAGTTTTGGTTCTCCAATAAAGTGTTTAGCAATGCTGTAAATTAACGTAGCTGAAGCATCTTCTCGAGCTTCATCCATGGCTAACTGTAGATCCACCTTTTTGTTTTAAGACAGTGTCTACTACTATAGCACCTAGAATTTGATTTCTATGTACTTCAGTAAGATAATTATCCCACCAATTTTTTAACATTCCTGTGAAACATAAACAATCATTGTTCATAATTATAATGTTATAGACTTCTAGCCTATGACATGTTTTATAGCAATACCCATTTCATGTAATTTTTTATAGATTTGTCTTTCGCTAAACCATCTATATTCCATTCACTAATATCTCGATCATTGTCGTCTTTTGCACTAGTCGGGGAGATCCACAGAATCTTCTTCGTATTGAACGTCGGGAATGATCTCTTTTATAATAATTTTTCTTGTAGTTACGGTTGGTATAGCGAGGGTTTTTAAATCACCTACTTTTAATTTTCAATTTCCGTTGAATCTTGAGAGGCTGACTTAAGAACTTTAGTGGTAGGAGTTTTATTTGTTAATTCCTTCCATCTTTTTAAATCTTCTTCTAACTCTGTAATATTGAGTTTTTTAGAAGTTTCTTCTTTATTACTGGATTTTGCTTTGCTAGCTATTTTGGCTTCAGATATCTTTAATTGTTGATTGATTTTTTCTAAAATCTTTTGATCATCAACATTAAAATCTTTTAATTGTGGAAATTTAGTATGTTCCGTAGTTTGATAATTGGATGTTTTTCAATCTTGTTTTAGTCCGGAATATTTTTCTTTGGAACTTCGATGTTTATTGTTTCTTTTATTATATGTTTAGAAAGATGTATGTAATAATTGGTTTGTATAATTATTTTGTTGGATTATCTTATTGATATCCTTATGTTTTTAATATCCGGCTTTTGAATCCATAGTTCGCTTTAAAGGGAGAGCGAAATGGTTTCGAGGACACGGTATTATTATTTCTTCGGGGTGGAACTATGGATTCTATGGTTCCTTTTTCCCTAGTGTACCACATCGTTAACAATCATGGTTAAAGATCCTTTATTAGAACTTTCCCAGTTTTTCTAAACCATTCGAAAAATTTTATATTCCTCTTTAGTCTTTTTACATCATTATACCATTCTAATTTATGTTTGGTTTTGGTTTCTAGATCATAGGTGTCTGAATACCACTCAAACTCTATTTTATGATTTTTCAAATCCTTTTCTAAACTTTCATAGTCTGGTATAAATCTTTCACCTTTTAACATATCTAAGGAGCTTTTTACTTCTCCTTGAATATTCATTAAAAAAGAAAGTTGGACTAGTTGAATTTTATATTGATTCGATAATAAACTTTGGGAATAGTTTGGTTAAAATCTACTCCTTTTAGTTTCCTATTAACTTCATTTATCATTGGGTCATAATTAGGATTTATAAAAGAATCAAATTTTGATGATAAGTCCCTACTTCCTTAGGGGTTTAGAAGAAGAAGGTACTAGTTGTAAAAGACATTCTATGGTGGTTCGTTAGAGGTCTTGAATAAGACATTCGGATCATTGAAGATGATTCATCTATCGAGTTAGATAAACATAAGGAACTAAATGAGGTCTATAGATCCATCCGGGTGTTACTAAGATAGCTAAAGTTGAACTGATTTACAAAATTTGAATATTCCCAAAGGAACCATTCGTCTTTTTGATAAAATGTCATCCCATTTTATTAATTTAGGGGGACAAAAGTACTACTATGTTCTTGGCTTGATTCCTACTATAGCCGACTCTTTTGGACTTATTATTTTAGCTTTTGAGCTAAGGTAGTTTTCACTAGTCCGTAATATATTCGTATATTATCAAACTATTTCTTTGTATTAACTTGCTATTCATGTTTCTAGTTTTAATATTAAGAGTCAACGTATCTAGTACGTTTTGATCATTAATATCTCTAATTAGGATAACAATTAAAGTATAAGATTCCATTAGCGAGGTTACTTTGTAATACTCCTAATATGGAATCTTCAAAGTTTAATAATCTATCATCTCTTAATAAGAGACAAAGGGCGTATCTAAACGTTGACTCTGAAAGAGGTTTGACCGCAACTTGGACAAGTCCTATGTGCAAGAAATTAAAATTTCTTTGATATCTTTTAATATCCGAACTTGTAATAATTTAATAGTTTCTAATGAACTATTGATGGCTATAGTAGATTCACTAGTTTTGATATCAGAATCTCTACAAAATCAAACTTTCCCGTATTATAGATTGATCGGAATGGTTCCTTTGGAATATTCAAATTTTGTAAATCATTTTCTACTTTAGCTATCTTAGTAGCTACAAATTATTGATAAATTGTTACTATTTATCTCCTTATGTTTATCTAAGGATAAATTACTCATTTTAATAATGATCTGAATGTTTACGTAGTTGTCTAACGAACCACCACTTATTCATTCTAGCAACTAGTAATCTTTCTGTTTTATAATGCAATTGGGCTTCTATATCCCAAATTGATTCTCTTATAAATCCTATTGTGAGATGCCTCTCACTATTATTATAGGCTTCTAATAACCTAGGATTTAACAAGCTTCTTTTAAGAGCTAAATCTGAATATAAAGTATTAATATACTTTACTTTCTTTTTTATCTTTTTATTACAAAGATAAAGTTCTTCATTATAGAAAGCTATTTTTTCAAAATAAGGAATAGTTTTCATTTTTGAAAATATTTTCTTTTATAAGAAAAGAGTTGTATAGGTATGTGCTACCTTATATGGGGATGTACTACCTCTTATGGGTACGTCTACTTTCTCTGTTTATCTTTTCTATAGTTGTTACTATAGGAGTCTGTAGTTCTACTGTTCATCCGTCTTATCTTTTAATGTACTGTTTTTCTAATGTCCTAGATGTCTATGTGTCTTGCCTATGTGGTTTTGGGGACTGGTCTTCTTGTCTATGTGGTCTTGGCGACTGGAACACCTAACCGTGTCCTGCTCATTTCGCGGCCTCCTGCCTTTTCGAGTGACGGCGGTTTTACTAATGGCTTGCCAACGTCTAAGCCGGAGATTAATCGGCTACCTCACACTAAGACCATGAGACTATGTCTTAACCCTAAAGGGAACCTCACACTAAGACCTTGACACTTGACATCTTTGACACTGGAAAATAAACACATTAAAAAATGAGGAAGACAAACAGTAGTTCTGGACTACTAACAGTATAACAACATATTAAAGATTATAACAGGAGTTCGACAGAACCCTGGGTAGTACGAGGGGTTTAGCCACTCATACTTGGCTCTGATACCATTTTTATGATGATCCTATATTCCTAAAACAGGACCATCTTCTCCTTTCAAAAAGGACCAAGAAGCTTCAACCAGCTCATCACAGGGTAAGATACAAACCAGTGATTGTTATGAGATGAAGACCCCAGAGTCTTTTGCACAAGCAGTTAATCCAAACAAGTCTCCCGTCAAGGAAGAACAGGTAATCCCAGAGGATTTCACAGTCATTAACAAAACCGAGATACCAATTCTCGCACTTGACAAAGAATATGAAAATTGGAAAGTAGGTGATTTACTAATACCCTGCTATACCAACCGTAACTAAAAAAACGGACGATCCTATTAAAACTAGGAGATACTTTGAGTTCATCCCGGAACGTTCACACACGATCCACGACTATTGAGCATAAGCTCAAAGACGACAATGATCAGATATTATTGAATTCTCAAAATTCACTATTAACAAAGTCAAATCTACCCATTTCAATGGCACGTAAGCCATCTTCACACCCCGATGATCTTATCAAAACAACATAGGCCACAAGTCTATAATTATTATAATTATGAACAAGCTTGGTACAACTTTATGTATGTACGCCCTATTACTCACACTTGGTTCGTAAAATATAGCGAACAGTTTTCAAGATCCATCATCCCTAGGTGGTTTTATGATTGGTGGAGAAGATTTGGAGGTAATGAGCTTACTATGCCCGCCTTTAAACTTAAAAAAATTATGCAGCGTTTCAAACAGAATAAGAATATCAACCCCACCAAGATCATATTAAATTATGCAAATATTATGTTGCTAAAAGGATATCCTATATTCTCAGTTGGTCATTCGATATTCGAAGTCCATAGGATTAAACATTTAAGCAAGACTATTAAGATAAAAGGTAGCAAGAAAAAGACTGCAATAATGACTTCTGGAAAGAAAGATTTATTAGCGGTTTACCATCCTTGTTCACCGAAAAGGTAAGAACAAAAATTAAAGACAGATTTAATGGAAGAATTCCTTATGAGAATTTGACTTACGGTGATATAATTAGTTTTATTAATGTGACAGGACTTGATCTTTGCACAGATATGAAACTAAAAGAATCCATTAAAAAGGATCAACACCAGTCTCGAAAGGAATTAGGAAGTTTTTGTCAAGACTTCGGTTTTACAAAAATATCCGCCCCTTCCAAAAAATCGAGAAGATTAGAGAAAGGATCATCTAGTTCCTCCAAATCTAGGAAAAGAAAGATCCAGAAAAATCTCATAAAAAGAAAAGATTTAAAAGAACCCCTAAAAAGAATTTAGGTGATACTTGCTGGACATGTGGCAAAAAGGGCCATAGATCTAGTAATTGTAAAGTTAACATTAAGAAGAAAAATAAAATTAGTCTTCTAGATGTTGATGATAAAACTAAGAATGAATTATATTCAATTCTTGAAGAAAATGATAATTCCTCATCTTCTCCAGAAGAAGATAGTGATATTGAAATTAGCACAGTAGTTAGTTCCCCCGCAAGAGATTCTTCATCAGACGAAGAATGTAATTGCACAGGAACTATATGTACTTGTGGACAAAATTCAATCAGAGTTATTACTAAAGAATCTAAAGAATTCTTAATTGATTTAGTTAGTCATATTCATGACGAAGATATTAAAAAAGAATATCTTATTAAATTAAAAGATATTGTTCTTAATACTTCTAGAGAAAAACCCTCAATTGAACCTTTTAATATGAAAAAGGTTATGAATAGGTTTAATTCAAAAGAACAACAACCTACAATCCAAGATTTACAGATAGAATTAATCTCTATAAAAAATGATATTAAAAGTATTAAAGGACGACTTAATAAAGTTGAAATGGATCACATCACTGATCAAATCTTTTCTCAGACAAGAAAAGAATCTCTTGCAGAAGATATTGAAAGAGACGTATCTGATGAATCATCACAACATTCCAAAAATGATGATGGCATGGATATCGTCACAGATCATAATGATGTTATCCCCAATAATACAGATAATGTTAACAAAACATTAATGATTAAAGCTCAAAGCTGGCACATCTTTATCACTTTAAGAGTAGGTAATATCGTGCTAGAAAAGATAGCATTAATAGACACAGGAGCAGATAAAAACTGCATCCTAGAAGGGATAATACCTACCAAGTACTTAGATAAAAGTACTTCTAAATTATATACCGCTACAGGTGAAAAAATAAAGATAAATTATAAATTATCTAAAGGCCACATCTGTAATGATGGAATTTGTTTTATAAATGAATTTGTAGTAACTAGGGATATTAGCGAAGCGATAATCCTAGGAACACCATTTATAACTCAAATTAAACCCTACTATCTTTGGTCTTGAAGCAATTCATACCACCATATTAGGAAAGGAAATTAAATTTCCTTATTTAACAGCCATTTCCCAAGAGGAAAGTGATTTAGTTAAAAATCAATCAATTTTTAAAGTTAATTGTCTCTCTAATCAAGTTTCATATTTAAAAAATGAAATTAGGATTAAAAAGATAGAACAAACTTTAAAAACCCCGGGAATAATGGGAAAAATTAAACAGTTTCAAGATCAACTTGAAAAAGAAGTTTGTTCTGATCTTCCAAATGCTTTTTGGGAAAGAAAGCGACACATAGTAGAACTTCCTTATATTAATGAGTTTAATGAACAGGCTATTCCCACTAAGGCAAGGCCTATTCAAATGAATCATAAATTAATGGAAGTATGTAAAACAGAAATAAATGATCTTCTACTTAAGAAAATAATTAGACCATCCAAATCACCTTGGAGTTGTTCAGCCTTTTATGTTAATAAAAATCTTTGAGAAGGAAAGAGGATCTCCTAGGTTAGTTATTAATTATAAACCTCTTAATAAGGTTTTGCAGTGGATTAGGTACCCGATACCTAACAAAAGAGATTTATTAAAAAGAACTTACAAAGCAAACGTCTATAGTAAGTTTGATATGAAATCAGGATTTTGGCAAATCCAAATAAGTGAAAAGGATAAATATAAAACAGCCTTCAATGTCCCCTTTGGACAGTATGAATGGAACGTTATGCCTTTTGGGTTAAAAAATGCCCCTTCAGAATTTCAGAATATAATGAATAATATATTCAACCCATATAGCCATATGTCTATAGTATACATAGACGAT
Organism: Lycium ferocissimum; assembly: GCF_029784015.1. Lineage (NCBI taxonomy): Eukaryota > Viridiplantae > Streptophyta > Magnoliopsida > Solanales > Solanaceae > Lycium > Lycium ferocissimum. The sequence goes on from NW_026726127.1 coordinate 14,261, forward strand.
GTATTAATATTTTCTGAGGACATTGATTCTCATTTTAAACATCTAAATACTTTTCTAAAAGTAGTTAAATATAATGGTTTAGTAGTTAGTGCTAAGAAGATTAAGTTGTTCCAAACAACAATTAGATTCTTAGGACATGACCTATACCAAGGTACGTATAAACCCATTTGTAGAGCCATTGAGTTCTCATCAAAATTTCCAGATGAAATTCCTGATAAAACCCAGTTGCAAAGGTTTTTAGGGAGTCTCAATTATGTTGCAGATTTCATACCAAATGTACGAAAAATCTGTGAACCCCTTTATAAGCGTCTCAAAAAGAATCCAGTCCCATGGAGTCAAAGTCAAACAGATACGGTCAGAAAAATCAAGACCATTGTCAAAAAGCTACCATGTCTAGGTATACCAAATCCAGATGCTTTTATGATTGTTGAAATCGATGCTTCTAATGAAGGATACGGTGGAATCCTTAAACAAAGAGTCTCTTTGAATTCTCAAGAACAATTGGTCCGTTATACCTCTGGAATCTGGAATTCCGCACAAAAGAATTATAGTACAGTCAAAAAAGAAATTTTGTCTATAGTACTATGTATTACAAAGTTTCAAGATGATCTGATAAACAAATCCTTTTTACTAAGAGTTGATTGTAAATCAGCAAAAGAGATTTTACAAAAAGATGTTAAAAATCTTGTTTCTAAACAGATTTTTGCCAGATGGCAAGCACTATTATCCAGTTTTGATTTTGAAATCGAATTTATAAAAGGTGATTTAAACTCTTTACCAGATTTTCTTACAAGGGAATTTCTACAGGGACAAGATGAGGCCAGGAGCCCCCAACTCCCCTTTCCAGAAAAAGCCCAACCAAATACGGCCCAATTACCCAAATAGGTATTCAGCCTTAGCTGAATTTCCTAACCTACCACTTAGGCCCATGAGGCCTGCTCTACCCACTACACAACCAGCCAATCGGCCAAATCTAACCATACTCGGTTCTATTCCTAAAACAGGACCATCTTCTCCTTTCAAAAAGGACCAAGAAGCTTCAACCAGCTCATCACAGGGTAAGATACAAACCAGTGATTGTTATGAGATGAAGACCCCAGAGTCTTTTGCACAAGCAGTTAATCCAAACAAGTCTCCCGTCAAGGAAGAACAGGTAATCCCAGAGGATTTCACAGTCATTAACAAAACCGAGATACCAATTCTCGCACTTGACAAAGAATATGAAAATTGGAAAGTAGGTGATTTACTAATACCCTGCTATACCAACCGTAACTACATTGAAACAGATGATCCTATTAAAACTAGGAGATACTTTGAGTTCATCCTGACAGACACAGGATCCCTGACTATTGAGCATAAGCTCAAAGACGACAATGATCCAGACAGTATTGAATTCTCAAAATTCACTATTAACAAAGTCATCAGCCCATTTCAATGGCACGTAAGCCATCTTCACACCCCGATGATCTTATCAAAACAACATAGGCCACAAGTCTATAATTATTATAATTATGAACAAGCCTGGTACAACTTTATGTATGTACGCCCTATTACTCACACTTGGTTCGTAAAATATAGCGAACAGTTTTCAAGATCCATCATCCCTAGGTGGTTTTATGATTGGTGGAGAAGATTTGGAGGTAATGAGCTTACTATGCCCAGAAACTTCCAGAAAAATTATGCAGCGTTTCAAACAGAACAAGGAATATCAACCTTACCAGAGCATATTAAATTATGCAAATATTATGTTGCTAAAAGGATATCCTATATTCTCAGTTGGTCATTCGATATAACTGAAGTCCATAGGATTAAACATTTAAGCAAGACTATTAAGATAAAAGGGTGGGTTCCTAAAGACAAAAAGTCAAAAGGAAAGCAACCATCAACCAGCAGCCAGCAAGGATCCAAAGAATCCAAAGCCGAATTAAAGAAAAAGTTATTACAAGCTTTGAACAGGTTAGCCGAAGCAAATCCATTAGACATTCAAGAACTATTAGATTCAGCCTCGTCATCAAACAGCAATAATGGAGATATGCTAGAACCACATGGAACAGCTCAAGCATATCTTGATTATGACCTCCGACAAGATCTCAGGTAAATTGCCTCTTCAGCATCTTAGAATGCCAATTATTTCTCGAAGGCAAAAAGTTAAAAAGATGAAAAATGGCCGACAAACTTTATCTATGTAAAAAGCTTTCAATGTTTTGAATACCGTAAGTTTTCAACTTTTCGAGTGAAAGATCGTAAAAAAGAAGCCAAGTATGAGTGGCTAAAACCTCGCGACAACTTTAACAAAGTAGCCGTCTTCCTCATTTTTTAACTTTTCAAAAAGTAGAAAGGCATCTTTAAAGATAGCCGTCCACTTGTAAGCATCTTAGAATGCCAATTATTTCTCAGAGGCCTATAAAAGGTTCTCACTTGTAAACATACAAGGCATCAGAAAAAAATCGGAGAAAAAAATCCCGTTTTCTGAATAGCCTTTCCTCTCCTCTCTATGTAAATTTCCCTTTCAAGCTTTCAATGTTTTGAATAAAATTGTAAGTTTTCTTTACTTCCGCATTATTTATATTTTAGCCAGTAAAAGATCGTAAAAATGGCCTTTAGATAATTTATAATTTATCTTTATTTTTTCACCTGTAGCGGTATATAATTTAGAAGTACTTTTATCTAAGTACTTGGTAGGTATTATCCCTTCTAGGATGCAGTTTTTATCTGCTCCTGTGTCTATTAATGCTATCTTTTCTAGCACGATATTACCTACTCTTAAAGTGATAAAGATGTGCCAGCTTTGAGCTTTAATCATTAATGTTTTGTTAACATTATCTGTATTATTGGGGATAACATCATTATGATCTGTGACGATATCCATGCCATCATCATTTTTGGAATGTTGTGATGATTCATCAGATACGTCTCTTTCAATATCTTCTGCAAGAGATTCTTTTCTTGTCTGAGATAAGATTTGATCAGTGATGTGATCCATTTCAACTTTATTAAGTCGTCCTTTAATACTTTTAATATCATTTTTTACAGAGATTAATTCTATCTGTAAATCTTGGATTGTAGGTTGTTGTTCTTTTGAATTAAACCTATTCATAACCTTTTTCATATTAAAAGGTTCAATTGAGGGTTTTTCTCTAGAAGTATTAAGAACAATATCTTTTAATTTAATAAGATATTCTTTTTTAATATCTTCGTCATGAATATGACTAACTAAATCAATTAAGAATTCTTTAGATTCTTTAGTAATAACTCTGATTGAATTTTGTCCACAAGTACATATAGTTCCTGTGCAATTACATTCTTCGTCTGATGAAGAATCTACTGCAGAACTACTGTCTGTGCTAATTTCAATATCACTATCTTCTTCTGGAGAAGATGAGGAATTATCATTTTCTTCAAGAATTGAATATAATTCATTCTTAGTTTTATCATCAACATCTAGAAGTTTAGAAATTATCATTTTCTTTTATAATTTATAAAATAGAGTTTGAGTGGTATTCAGACACCTATGAAAGCAATATTCAATACTGTCTGGTGCAGAAGTCAATCTATCTTTTAGCTCTTGGAAGCTACGTTCACAAGCATCTGTCCATTGAAACTTTCTTTGATTTCTAGGTCAGCTTCGTGAGTGGTGCAGAAATAGAAGAGAAACTTTTAACAAATCTCCGGTAATATCCTGCTAAGCCCGGAAGCTACGAACCTCCGTAGGAGTTGTGGGCCTTGGCCAAGTCTTCACGACCTCAATCTTTTGGCTATCTACCCGAATACCATCGGCTGAAACAATGTGCCCCAGAAATGTCACTGAGTTCAACGTAACTCACACTTAGAAAATTTTGCAAACAACTCTCGAGTTCAAAGAACTCTAAGGATAGTAAGCAAATGATCCGCATATTCTGCCTCGGATCTAGAATACACCAAGATATCGTCGATGAATACAATCACAAACAAATCTAGGAAGGGTCTGAACACCGCATTCATCAAATCCATAAATACTGCCGGTGCATTAGTTAGCCCAAATGACATCACCCGGAACTCAAAATGGCCATATCTTGTTCTGAAGGCTGTCTTAGGGATATCTTTCTCCCTAACTCTCACTTGATGATACCCGGATCTCAAATCTATCTTTGAAAGCCTGGCACCTTGTAATTGATCAAATAAGTCATCAATCCTTGGAAGAGGATATTTGTTCTTGATCGTCACCTTATTTAATTGCCGATAGTCAATGCACATTCTCAAGGAGCCATCTTTCTTTCGGACAAATGATACGGGTGCTCTCCACGGGGATGAACTAGGCCTAATAAAGCCTTTCTCAAGCAGGTCTTTCAATAGTTCCTTCAACTCTTTCAATTCTGTGGGAGTCATTCTATAAGGAGGAGTATATATGGGCTTGGTGTCTGGCAACACATCAATAGCAAAATCAATCTCCCGCTCGGGAGGGAGGCCTGGAAGCTCTTCCGGGAACACATTCGAAAATTCGTTCACTACGGGAATTGACTGAAGAGCCGGCGGTTCAGCTTCTACATCTTGAACCCGCACTAGATGATAAATGCAACCTTTTGTGATCATTTTCCTTGCCTTTAGATAGGAAATAAACCTACCTTTTGGTGACGCAATATTTCCCTTCCATTCTAAAACTGGTTCTCCCGAAAATTGGAAACGAACCATTTTCATTCTACAATCAACATTGGCATAGCAAGAAGCCAACCAATCCATACCCATAATAACATCAAAATCCACCATTTTTAACTCATGCAAGTCAATCATAGTACGACGATCACAAATCACAATTACATAATTTCTATATACTCGGCTAGCTATTACCGATTCACCAACGGGTGTAGACACCTCAAAAGGTTTGATCGACTCCGGTTTGACTCTAAACCGACCTGCAATCTACGGAGTAACATATGACAATGTAGAGCCCAAATCTATCAAAGCATATACATCATGAGAAAATACCGATAATATACCTATGACAACATCAGGAGAAGACTCAAGATCTTGGCGTCCAGCCAAAGCATAAATACGGTGCTGAGGACCGCTAGGCTCGGGGACTCTCCCTCTTGCCTCTACCATGGCCGGGCGGCGCGTGTGAACCTGGCCCCATAGGGTGTATAGATGACGAAGACCCGGCTATCAACCCTGAAGGCTAGGTCCTACCTCTGCCACCAACTGAGGGGCAATCACGCATAATATGGCCTGGCCGACCACATGAATAGCAAACCTCTGAACCCAATCTGCACTGACCCCAATGTAACTTCTCTCCCTGGGAACATCGTGGTACGGGTGGCCTTGCCTGACCCGAATCACCTCTGAACTGACATTCCGAAAAGCTTTGACTCGGCCCGGGATGAGTAGATCTATCAAATCTTTGACCTGAAAATCATGGAGGCGCACTAATCATAGAATGACCGGAATGCCTCAAAAACTGCTATCTGTGCCCGCCTCTATACTCACTCATCGGACCCGAAGACCCCCCCCCCCCCCCCCCCCCCCCCCCCCCCCCCTCTCTCTCTCTCTCTCTCTCTCTCTCCTCTTGTTATGCCCTCTATCATGCTCACGCTCACTTCTTTGTTGTTGTAGGCTTTCTTTTAAATTTTGAGCATGGGCTCGGATGCGTGAAATATCCATATTGTCCTGAAGGGACGCAGTCAAGCACCTATCCATCAAATGTGGCCCTAGGCCTTTCACAAACCGGTGCACCCGATCACCCATATCCGCTACTATGGCCGAAGCATACCTAGCCAAAGAATTGAAGCGGAGACTATACTCTACAACACTCATGCACCCTTGCCTCAATTATAAGAACTTGTCAGCTCTAGCTCGCCGAACTTCCGGAGGCAAATAATGTCGGAGAAATGCATCTACAAATTCTTGCCATACCGGAGGAGGTGCATTGGCTCCCCGTGAAGCCATCCAAACCGTGTACCAATATACCGCAACATCCCGTAACCTACAGGACGCTAGCTTCATCGATTCTGTCACGACCCAACCCCGTAGGCCGTGACTAGTGCCCGAGCTGGGCACCCATACGCACCTGTTAACCATAATCAGCGTACAGACAGATTATACATATACAAAAGTCAGACATCAGATCATAGCTGGCATAACCAGATCTTATACATACAGAAAAGTAATGCGTCGCCCCGAAATTGCCACAAATATATATATACACATCGCTGTCATAGCTTTCAGCAGATAATATCACACATAAGCCGGTAAGGCTATCATAGTATAAGGGGACGTCTAAATCACAAATCACACAGACACCACTGAACAGTGATTACCCACAACCCACATATATGTCTACAGACCTCTAAGAGTAACAACAGAATCATATGACGGGACAGGGCCCCGCCGTACCCATGAATAGTCATATACATATGCATCGGAAAAATCTGTGCCAAGACATAGGCTCCAGAACAAGGGAGGGCTCCAAAATAGCTGAATGAAAATCCTAAGCTGTCGGGTCATCACAACGAGCATCTGTACCTGCGGGCATGAAACGCAGCCCCCGAAGAAAGGGGGTCAGTACGAAATATGCACTGAGTATGCAAAGCATGAAATATAGTAAGCAGGATCATAATCAGAACAAGAAGTACAAAAAATAAATGCAATATCGAGAATACCAAAATGCTTACTTATTAGAATACAAATCATGCATGGGGCTCTTAGAATATTGTCGCCCTCCCGTCAACGGCGCCATAACACAGCATAACACCAGAAGAGTTCAAATCTCCGTAACCCGGCATATCACATAACACATCATAACGCCATAACACATCATAACACCAAATATACACGGAACCCGGCCCTCTAGTGAGGGGCTCGGCGAACCGGACACATCATACTCCGGAATATAACATAGTGCGCACGATAACATAACCGGCCCGGGACTCGGCGAAGGATGTAATAACAGAATGCACGAGCAGAGTCGTGAGTAACCATATGCAATTTAAAACATTTTCAAAAACTCCATAGAATAGTCAAAACGAACTATCATTTAAAACCAAGAGAATAGTCAAGTAAAGATTCCCCCGAATGTCACTCGGGAACATATCAAATATAACTTTAGAAATCACGGATACGTTTCAAAACCATATGAAGTAGCTTATGGAAATCGAGAACATAATCGTCAATACAGACTCGATAGGTAAGTAAGTGATCGACGCTCGAGGATTAAAATGTCAGTCACGCTAAGTTCTTTCAAAAATCTTTAGAACTACACAAAGGAAAGTCGCGGGACCCCACGGACGAGCGTCAACCCAATCCGAGCCCGCCTATGGAAGGTATAGCCATTATACGCTACAGAGCCTTCTATGAGCATATCGAGGCGATCTGGTTCTGTCTCCGAAAGTTACGGCCATTTCTAGACGTAGAATCATTTAAAAACAAAATCTTTATGCAACATTTGAAATCCAATATTACCAAAGACATAGGAACCATAATACTGTTACATTGAGAAGGCCGACATTAAGAGGTAAATAAGAATCGTAGACATGCTCGGATCGTAAGAGTGGAGTTTCCTCGAGGCTCGTGTCATAGCCTATTTACAACTAAGACATGCCAAAAGATGGAAAGGTTAGGCTTTACATACCTCGTCCGCTTCCTAAGCTAATCCGAGTTTAAGTCTTGGCTTCCCAAAATCTACAACAATACCATTAGATATCAAACATTAGCCATAGGCACTTAGGAATCCGACTCTAAGCTATCACTTGATCTACAGAAATTTGGGCAGCATTTCCCCTGTACATTCAACAACCCCGAGAATTCAACTCGGCCAAATCTTTAACAATAATACCAACAACAATATTAACAACATCAACAATTAATTCAAAACGCATTTTAACGTCAATAACTCTTTTCTACAAAATTCGACAACATTTCATTACATTCAAATCACCACATACAATTAAGCCAACGCCAATGCTCATACATTCGAATACCGGTCCGAAGTCATACAAACAAGACTCAAGAACATTTCAAACAATCCACGCAATGTTCAAACGGCCCAACCAATGGGTAACACCACCCGATACCTCCCAAATTCAATCAAAACTACAACAACACATTTCGTCCTTCCAAATTCATAAACTACACCAACATTCCACACATTAACAACATTAACCTCAATAATACAAAAACTATATTGAAATCACGTTATCTTCTCCAACAATCTACAAACGATTACAACTTCGATTTAAATCATTAAACCATCATTTTCATTATAGAATCCATGCAACAACAACCAAAAATATTAAATAAGAATTAGTTCATCACTCTAACACCACCAACACCTACACGGCCCAACTTCAATACACAATATCTTATGAATTTCATTCATTTCCACACACCACAACACACATAACCATCCATAACATATGAAAAGAGGATTAAAACTTACCTTCTTCACTTAGTTCTTCAACATGGCTTGGGTTAAGAATTGTAAGAATGAATGGTTTGCTTGCTCTAACAACTACTCCATGTTATTTAGGACCTTCCAACGAGTTGAAGACCTAGAAGAAATAATGTTTTTTATGAAGATTTTTGGTCTTCAATTTTTCTCCTCCTTGGCCGAATGGCCCTTCTCATTTTCCTCCAAGTTTCTTGAAATTTCTAGGAGATGAAAAATGATGAAGATGACTTAATTTGTCATATTTTATCTCCATATAAAATTAACACATGTGGCCCTATGGCCCACATCCTCTTGGTCGGCCACCTAGACCCCCTCAAGAATTATTTTTTTCACTTCTAGCCCTTACAATTGTGAAGTAATCACATGCACCCTTCATAGCTTGAACTAGTCAAATTTGGCCAACCGAGGGTGGGTCCCACATACCCCACACGGCCACATGGCCATTTGGCCACTTCATAAAATAATTTTTCCAACTTTTAGCCCTTAGTTTTCCTCAATATTTCCATCCAATAAAATCGTATACAACTTATGCCTTAAAACAAAATCGAAGGTCAAAAGTCTCAACCTCGTATCCCGGAATAGTCTTATCCTTAACTTTTCATGGTTGGCTCGGAATGTCCCGACGTACAAAATACGGGATATAACATCCTCCCCCCTTTAGAACATTCGTCCTCGAATGTTAAACTGGTCTTACAGGGTATTATAAGCACTTCGGGGGAGTCTTTTTCATTGCTGTCACATGCAGTCCATTCAACAATCCGCACAACCAAATAAGGAATTTAGATTACCCGAAAACATAGGAAATAAGTAGGAATACGTATTTTTCATCTCTTTCCTGTCATTGTTCCGCCACAATACCTTAACGGGAGCTATGTCTTTAATGTGCAATCTTCTCACTGACGATCCAGCATGGATATAGGCTGTTTCTCGTAGGCTAATTCCTCTGTCACCTGGATGTCATCTATGGGACATACTCTGGAAGGGTCACCAATGCATTTGCGAAGTATAGACACGTGGAAAACTGGATGCACTGCTCCCAAATCAGATGGTAGGTCAACCTCGCCTACTTTATGAACGACCTGGTGAGGTCCAATATACCTCGGACTGAGCTTCCCCTTTTCTGCCGAATCTCGTAACACCCTTCAAGGGTGACACTTCCAAAGATATCCAATCGTCGACCTGAAACTCTAGGTGTCGACGTCGACTATCTACATATGACTTTTGTCAACTCTGAGCTGCTAATGACCGCTCCTGCATAGATTTTACCTCATCAATGACTTGCTGAACCCTATCTGGGCTAATTAAATTAGTTCCGCCAACATGAACCAGCCAATCGGTGACCTGTACTTCCTGCCATACAGAGCCTCATACCGTGCCATCTGGATGCTAGGAGGGTGACTATTATTATAAGCGAACTCAATAAGTGGCAAATGATCATCTCAGCTATCTCTGAAATCGATAACACAGGCCCGCAACATATCCCTTAGCGTCTGGATAGTACGCTCGGTCTGTCCGTCAGTCTGAGGGTGACATACTGTATCGAGGTTCACTTGTGGTCCAATGGTCAACGTCATTAGTCCTTACATCCCTATCACTATTTTTCCTTTTCATTCCGAGTGCTCACCCAACATGACTTTGTTGCTAGTGGGTATAATGGTTATGTCCCTTAAACTATTCCTCCTAGTTCCTTCCCAGGACTATTTTCGTCGATCCAAAATATGTATATACGAAATGATTCTGCACCCTTCGCTATTCTTCACAGTACAACTACACTTATGGCAACTCATAATTCGAGTCCAAACTAAATCCTTGGGCTCTTGCCACAACTATTCCTTTAGCTTTCTGCTACAACTGTTTCTTTAACCTTTATCCCTCAAGTCTTACAATACAGCCCAAAAGCATAAGGCTACGGAAATTTTTACTCCCTTACAATCCTCTCATAACACAAGTACACGTGTCTTCGATTTCCTTGTATTGGCGATCGTTTCGAACTCTAACTCCAAGTTAATAAATTTCCCTTTATGGAGTATGAAAACACCATAGTCCCTTTCAAGTCTATTGTTATATCCGGCATTTTCGCATATTCGGAAAAATTGAAAACAATTGTGACTTGTACGTTATAAGTTAATATTTTTGATCCTAATTGACATATCTATGTTGTTCATGGAGAATATTGGCGTAAGGATGTTGAAGCAGGCCGAGGGAAAATTTGGAATTTTGAAAAATTGGTTTCGGGAATTATAAAACGAGAATTATGGCGAATTGGGCTCAAAACAAAAATAGAAATTGAGGCCCAAAATGACCAAGGGTGGCCGGCCAAGCTATGGTTGGCCCAACCCATGAAGTGGTCATGTGACCAAGACATGTGCCTAATTAAAATAAAAGGCATGCAACCTTCAAGAATTTTCAAGAAACAATCACAACAAAAAAAAAATTGGAGAGCAAATACAAAGGGGCTGTTCAGCCGAAGCAAAAAGGAAAGAAAGAAAAATTTTCCAAGCTTGTTGCTCCATCCAAAATTCTTGTTCTTCTTGAATTCTTAACAAGTTCGATACGCTCTCCGACGTGATACAATTAGCTAAGCAAAAGAAGCTGCGTTTGCGGAAGATTGGAATTTGAAGAAAAAGGTATGAATTTCATGTTTTATGTTATGGGATAAGTAAACATGTTATAATGATTAGAATTAGGTGAGAATTATGGAAGTATGGTGTGTGTGTGCATGACGTGTGTGTATGTGAAGGCCATGTTTGGCCGTGTGCATACATGTGTGTGTAGGCAAGATTAATTAAATTTTTTGTTGTATTCTAGCTATGATTATGATGGAAATTACATTGGCAATGGAAGTTGGAAGAATTTGGTTGAGGTTAGAATTATGGAGTGTTGGCCGTGTGGTACATTAAGGAGAAGTAAGGTTGAATTAATTTGTAATATGTTGGTTGTGTTGTTGTTGTGATCCTTGTAATGTAAATGAAGGTAAAATGGTATAAGTTTGCCTTGAAATGAAATGTAGGAACTTATGTCGTTTTAGTATGATTTTATGGTATTATGAAAATGAAATGGTTAAGGTGTAAATTGTGAGTAATGTTGATGAATTTGGAAGATGGAAATGTATTATAAACTTGTATGTTAAAGATTGGAAGAATTGAGTAAGTTATGGTTTTGGTGAAAAATTGGCATAATTTGTATATCTTGTATATATGTTGTAGAAATGTTATGGTATGTCTCCGAATGGTATTGTAATGAACTTGATGAGTAATGAATGTGAAAATATTAGATTTGAATTGGAAACGCGAAGTTGGAATGAGGGTTATAGTATTACGTTGGAAAAATGACTAAATAGACTATATTGTATTAAATTGTGGTTGGTGTTGTTGTTGGTTGTTTTGAGCCGAGTTGAATCTCGGGGGTATCATATTTATAGGGGAGGTGCCGAAATTTCGGTAGCCAAATACTTAACCGAAGTTGTAATGTTAAACTTGCATGAATAGTAAGCGGTAAAGAGGACCATTTGCGGCATTTTCGGCGAAACGGGAATCAAGATTTGACGAGCGTAAGGCATAACGAAGGTATGTGGGGCCTTCCCTATTCTTTCTTGGCATGTTCTGAGCATACTAGGCTTGAAAGCGGGCCTTGATTGTGCTCCTGCGTCTCATAATATAAGACTGAAAATAGCGTCAAATTGTTCAGTACAATTGAACCTGTCCCTTCACAAATTATCGTCGAAATGGTTTGTATGCATTAAACCTTCCCTAATGGACCCGGACTGTTCCAAACGCTCATAAATGGTTTCATAAAGTCTATGATCCATAATTTATGTCCGCCGCCTCGACTTGACCCGAGGTGGGCCCCCAAATCCGAGACCTCTTACTATGATTTTAATTGACTTATTTCTGTATAATGTTAAAGAAATCTTTTGATTATGGTACCGTGTCGAACGATGAATATGATGAATCCATAATATGCTTTGACATGTGTTATGATTCTAGAAACATGATTTGAAGTAAGTAATCGTGCCGTCCCCAAAAGAGCATACATATACATATACGATTATCGTCCGATTTTCTTGAAGCGATATGTCATCTGTTTTGTTCCGTTTGCTTAAGAACGACCATTCTGAATCTCTTGTAAGCCCCATGATATATTTGCTACGTCCGAATAGCCTCAAAAACTCTGATTTGACATAATCCGTCATGGCATTCGAAAGGTACGTATTATGACTGTTTATGTGATTTGTTTATTGAGTCTGGACTTATATGCATATGTTTCTGCATTACTCTGTTCGTGCAAGTTATGATATGTCTATTCACCGAGCCCGGGCCGGGATATGTTCTCGTGCGGTTTCGTGCACTATTCACCGAGTCCCTCGTATTTGCGGGCGGGACACGTTATTTGTACGATTGTGATGTGATGATACGGGGATGGCGGCCGGGATGGCACATGATTATTATCCACCGAGACCCGCGACGGGGCGGGACACGTTATGTATACATGATATATATATATGAGTCTGACATGCATGATCCTATATTACCGAGTCCCTTAATAAAGGGCCGGGACACGTTATGTGCATACTTGGCATAAGATGATGTTATGTATGATTTCATCTACCGAGTCCCTTATCAAAGGGCCGGGACACGACACATGCTCATATGACATTACATGATTCGTTATGCATTACTTATTTTTGGCATTATGTCTCCTGAGGTCTCGGATGAGGTATCGCCTTTGTATTTCGATTACGGCTATAGCTCGGCTGTTATATTTCGGTACTCGGGTCCCCGATTATGATTATGCTTCTTACTAATCCGCTTTACATACTCGGTACATTTCCGCATCGACCCCCGTTCTTCGGGGGCGTGTTACATGCCCACAGGTACAGACGCACCGCGAGATACGCCACCAGCTTAGGATACCGGTTCTGCTATTGGAGAGTGCTCCATTTGACCCGGAGCTGATATTTTTGGTATATGTCTTCTGTTGTTCGTTTGCTTTGTACATATGCTTATTGGGTACGGCGGGGCCTGTCCCGTCTTCGATTCCCGATCGTATGTTAGAGGCACGTAGACATAAAGAGTGGGTTATGGTCTGTCTGTAGAGTTTGTGTATGTATTATGTGTTTGGGCGGTTATCTACCGCGGCGGCCTTGCCGCTCGCCTTTACATGTGTATATAAATATGTTGGCCCTGTGTGGCCTTTGCTTGGTATTTTCGAATGCGGGTTAATTTTTGGTTAGTAAGAAAAACGAGAGGAATCTGCCCAAATTTTTCTAAATGTTTGAGTTACTACTTTTGGGCTTTTGATGCGTACGGGTGCCCAGGTCGGGCACTAGTCACGACCTACGGGGCTGGGTCGTGACATCTATCATGTTTCTCCCCCCCCTTTATTAGGGAGGTCCTAGTACGCCAATAATTTCTAGATATCTACCGTCCTCGGCGCTTATCTTTCGAGAGTTGGAAATCTCTTAGGATCGTTGCGCGGCCTAATCATTCTTTCCTTTACTTCTGATTCCTCTTGTGTTCCATACTGCCACACTCTACTCCTCTCGCAGGCCTACCCTCACATTTTTATCCAAATAGTGTTGTGCTCTGCCCATCATCTCTCTAGGAGGCTTTACTTCCTCTTGTTTCTTACTCGTTCGCTTTGTCCCTGACATTTTGGTCACTTTACCTACCATCTACTCACTTTCTTTCTTTTTCAAATTTCATTAGCTTAGAACTTTCCGGGCTTGACATGTAGTAAAAACAGCATTAGCTTACCTTACATCATTTGTGCCATTTTGGTCATTTGGGCTTCGTTGCCCTATTCGATTAATGCCTTCCCATATGCCGCTACGTCGATTGCTGGGATATATATACCCGCTGATATAGCCATGTCTGGAATGTCATATACATACATATACATAATTGCTACCATCCTGTTTACAAAATGTTCCCAAACACTATTCATCTTACCCTGCTTCTAAAGCTGTAATGCGCCTTCTTTCTTTTCACTGGTTCGGTCTGCCTCATCCTGTGTGACTTCTTAAGGTTCTTGCCCACTCTGTATACTCTGATTTCTCTTAGGCTATCCTAGCTTTCCATTGGTCTTTCCTGTGTCCGACTCTATAGAACTTTCAGAACACTTCCCAGGGGGTCACCCATCCTAGTACTACTCTCGCCCAAGCACGCTTAACTTCGGAGTTCTGATGGGATCCGGTGCGTTAGTACTAGTATGATCGCATCCACCTCACCGCATGACCTTCATCACCTAATCTGGAGTAAATAGAAGTCTTAACAGATTTCAAGACGTCCTCATAACACATCTCCCACCGAATCAGAAAAGGGTCTCTTACTCCAATCAATAATTATTTAATACTCGTAGTCATTGCAAATTCTCAGTTAGGTGGCACTTATATTCCAACGATAAGTGTCCAAAGTTCTCTTGAAGTAGTATCCTTATCACCATCTATATCATCTGTTTCTTTTGATGAAATTATATCGCACCACCGGTTCCTTAAGCCTACCGTCTTTGTCGCTTAGAGATTTCATTATTTTCGAGGTGAAGTCGTGTGCATGCAGTACCCCTTTATGCTTTATGTCTTTTTACCCTTACTGTGTACCTAACACAGGCTTCCAACTTACTCAAAACACACCAAGTTCGTCTCACTAATGGCCTTATCGTATCACCATGGCGTCGGACTACCCTTTAAATTCATAACTATGTATTCCCTTTTCGTTCCATTTTCGTACTCATTTAATTACGTCTATCTTGGGTGCTTCCTTTGGTATCCCCTTACCATATTTTTTTCAGTCTATGTCCATCCTTTCTTTTTCTGCGCACGAGGAATTTTATAACACCTCTATGTCCTTCGGAAAATATTACTCCTACATAATCCCTTTCTCGTTTTCAGATCATATTCTGTTCATCCCTATTTGTTCTTATTATACCCATCATTTCCTAGCACTCATTCTCCCTCGTTGCTCATCTTTCTATGGCTTGGTCTTTCACAGTTCCGTCACTGATATTACTCGTGTTCTGGGCTATACATGTCATAATCTATTACTGCACGGTTATCTCGCCCGCTTTTCTTTTCATCTCTTTTTTTTTTCCAATTAACCCCTTCTTCTTTTTTTTGATCTATAGCTCACCTTTATACTTTAGTCACATAGATCACGTCGTATATATATTTTTTTTCTTGTCACTTCCTCGCTAGACTTTGCTCATTTTCGTAACAATCCTTATTTCATTCACATAATATCCTGTTCGTAATCAATCTTATAGTGTAACACTTCTCAACCTTTTACCCTTTCTGGTCGATCTTACCCTTAATATCTCGTAAGCTGTCTTATCAGTACATTCATATCCGTCACAATTCTCTTTTTTTTTTTTTTCATAATTTGTCATAATTTTTATGCTTATCAACATTCATACCCGTCACAATTCTCTTTTTTTTTTCCGACTCACATCATGTTCATAATCACGCCGACTTTCCGAATTATGACACGAATACATAACGATAATTTTTCGAAACATAATATACTTCTTTTTACCTTTCTCGAATCAAAGGGAATTTGTAACATATAGAAACATATAGAACTTATAATACAACGCAAAATGACATATCGGCTTACATAGCCGCTTACACGACTGACATCGTATACCCACGACACTCGTTCGCAAAGTCTCTAACCCGTAACATGAAACCATAACATGATAATCCGACTCGGCAAAGCACTCCGAAGAAATGGAGCTCGCTAATCCCGCCGGAACGTCTTCTACCGATATCTTCTCCACACGGGTGTACGCGCGCGCATGAAACGCGCCCCCGAAGAAAGGGGGGTCGCACGGAATAGGTACCGAGTATGTAAAGCATGAAATATAATAAGCGGGATTATACCGAAATAAAGAGTACGTAAAAAAACCGTAAAACTTGCCTTTAAAAACATATATCATGTATGTCATTTCCATAAAATCATCAAGTATGCATATAACGTTCCCCCCCTCGTGAGGGACGCGGTGAATGAAATCATCGTATACACATATACATATACATACAACGTGCCCCGACCCTCTAGTAAGGGACGCGGTAGTAAAATCATATCATATACATGTACATGTAACGTGCCCCGGCCCCCCCATGGAGGGACGCGGTAAAAGGGAATCATCATGTGCCATCCTGGCCACCTCCCCCATATCATCATATCAAATAACGTGCCCCGGCCCCGCTAGCAAGGGACGCGGTAAATATACGTGCCCCGGCCCTCCATGGAGGGATGCGGTGAACAATGCGCAGAGAAACGTGCACGAATACATGCCCCGGCCCGGACGCAGTGAAAGAGTGGCTACAGCTCGCACGAGCAGAGTAGTGAGAAACCATGCACATAAACCATTTCAGAGACTCAATGAAGTAAACTGACATTAACCGATTAATCATATTGCAGAATATATATACGAATCATATAACGTAAGCATATCAAGGCATCTTGAAAATCCGGACAAATATTATAGCAAACAACTTTCGGACATTACTCGGAAACATATCATATATCATGAACATATCAAAATATCGTAGAGATCATAGTCATATATCGATTCAATTCGGGCCCGCCTCGGAAAGTTACGGGCCTTACATATTATGGAATCACATACGAACATATCGAAGCAATCCGAGCCTTTCGATGAAAGATACGGACGTTCGTAGTTACGAGTCATTTAAAAACATCCTCTTTTGGAAACACAACTTATATGCAATTTTTGAAATCCAAATCTTACTAATGACATAAAAACCATATCTTGGTTACATTAAGAATATGAATATCGAGAAACAAATAAGGATCATAAATATGCTCGGATTGCAAGAATAGAGTTACCTCGAGAAACGTGTCATCACTTACTTTCAACTAGGACATGCCAAAAGAAAGAAAGGTGAGCTTTACATACCTTAGCCGCTTCCTAAGCTAATCCAACCGTACGTCTCGACTTTCCAAGGTCTACACAACGTCAATAAATATCGAATATTAGTCATAAACATCAAAGAATCCAATTCCACGCCATTACTTTTTCTACCGAAATTTCGGCAAAGATTTCCCCTATAAATCGGACATCCCCGAGAATTCAACTCGGCCAAAAAATTACAACAACAAATCCGAGAATTTAACTCGGCCACAATATCAACAATAATACCAACAATCAATACAAAACACATTCTAACGCAAGTAGTCTTCCTTTCTACATAATGCAACAACTTCTACTCCAACTTCACACTTTCAAACCAATATCAACGTTTCCAAATCCATTTACTAATTTAAGATCATTCAAACACAATTCGAAAACATTTCATATCATTCTAAAAAATATACAAAGAGTCCGCCAAAATCCATAATTCACCCGAAAACTCCTCAACTTCCCTAGAAACAATTTTTAATGCCTTTCTCGCTTCCAATTTCATGAACTATCTCAACAACACACATTCTAACAACATTATACTCATGAATAACGAAATGACACTAATACCATATTAGCTTCCAAATCAACCCATAACATTTCCAACATCAATTTAAATCATCAAATCCTCATTTCCATCATAGAATACATATCTACAACAATCAAATTATTACATAGAAATTGTTCCATCCTCCCTACACACAACACACATACACGGCCCATGCATATACACACAACCACCATGCAAACTTCCATATTTCCATGAATTCTATCCTTTTCTACACACAACAACATAAGTGAACTCTTCACAACATATAAAAAGGGATTAAATCTTACCTTTTCTCCCTAACTTCTTCACTTGTCCAAGGTGCGGAAATGATAAAACGAGCGATCTATCTTCCAAAACAATTACACCACGTTGTCGAGGACCCTTGAATTAGTAGGAATACATGAAGAAAATAATTTTTGGGATAAAATTTTCAAGGGTCCCTTTTCCCTCCTCCTTGGCCGAATGGCCTTGGAGTTCTTTCTCCCATTTTTTTTTTTTTTCTCTCAAGTTTTCTTGAACTTTCCCATTGCAAATGTGATGAATTTCATCCATGTGCCATATATTTAAAGGTCATGTGGGGCATGGCCCACACCCATGTGCATGGCACATGCCCCCCTTATTTTCTTTTCTTTTTCTTTTTTTTTTTTTTTTTTTTTTGTTCAAGACAACCAATTTCCCAATTCCAATTTTGCCCTTAACCTTTCCGCAATATTACCATAAATTCTTTTGTGAATTTCCATTTTTACCCTTAACCCTTCTCCATATTTCCACACTAATGACATTCACAATTAGTACTCGTAAACAACTTGTGCATTAAACAAGATCACAATATAGCTTTGTCCTTAGCTTCTTGCAACCATCTCGAATTATTCAAACGTACGAAATACGGGTCATAACATCCTTCCCCCCTTTAGAACATTCGTCCTCGAATGTTCAACTAGTCGTATAGGGTCTTAATAATTTCGAGGGGGATTTCCTGTACCACCATAACATGCACTCTTATTTACCAATCATATTTTTCTTTCATCTCCTCCTCGAGTTCGCCAATCATTTCCTTTCTGTTATCATTCCGTCACGGTGCCTTAACGGAAGCTACGTCTTTAGCACGCAACCTTTTGCCTTACAATTTGTGTAATAAAGTTCGGTGTATCTCGGGTTAAGCTCGTCCTCCTTGTCGGATCTGATTACGTTCTTCACGGATGACATCTTCAGGCTTACCCATTCGCCAGTCTAGAATCTTAAATATCGATACCGATTGTCGTCGTACGATTGCTGTCGTTTTTGAGTTACTAATAGCTGTTCCCTGTCTTAGCTGTTATCGGCTGATACAATTCGGAAAGAAGTTGGCGTATAAATTCACCCCCCTTTTAGTGGCCAACTAGTTCTAATCACCTGCTTACATCGTCTTACAATCCTTCCTTATTCATCTTGTTACATTTTCAACACGTTGTCTCGTGTCATTACCTTATCTTTAATCCGAACTCTTCTATCGTCCCTTGGTCTAATCTTGTTTCCAATCTTCCCGTCACACATGACGTTGCGATCTTTACCTGAGTGTACAAAGGGGTCAAATTATTCTAAAAACCGCCTCAACGTAACTTCACTAATCCTTATGTCTTACTTGTCTCCGCCTCTCTTACCTTACGGCCGGTATCGTGTAGGTCTTTGGTTCAACCGTAGCCATGCCTTGTTTGTCCACAGTACTAGTTCCACATCGGTAATTTGTCTCAACCATCCTAACATCTTTCCTTAATGCACCTAAAGTATTATCACCGTATTGTTGTTACCGGCCTTAAACTTTTCTCGTTACGCATTTACTTGGTCTCAGCGAAGAACTTTACCTGCGGCCCAAGCATTCGTATCCAGGACATTGTAGCGTCAACTGTCTTCATCTTACACTCGTATCTCTCTCTCCCGCTTCCCCCCTTTAGGGGTGTACTTATACTATCGCTCAATCCTACCTTGCCCTAAATCCGTATTTCCAATCTTAATTAGATAGCACACTTATTCCGACATTTTTAATTCCTTTGCCTTCCGTCTACTCGCTTTCTTTCTTTTCCAAACCTCATTGTACTAACACTTTCCAAACTTAACTTGTAGTGAAAACAACATCAGCTTGCCTCGTAACATTTGCACTTTTTATATATTTTTTTCCACTTGAACCTCGTTAATCCGTCCGATTAGTGTCTTCCATATACCGCCACGTTGATTTCCGCAATACATATATCCACTGATCTAACCATGTGCAGGATATCCTGTGCATACCTATGCACACTTATGGCCCCTACTATCTTGCTTACAAGATATCTCCAAACACTATTCCAATTCGCCCTAATTCTAGAGCCACGTTGTACCTTTTTCTCCCTTTACCAATCTAATTTGCCCCGTTCCGCGCGATCTTCTTGGGTTTCTGCCCACTCCTCAGACTCTTAATTTGTCCTTAAGTCACTCTAACTCCTCATTTACTGCTTGCGGCTGAATTTGTAGAACTTCCGGAAAACTTCCCAGGGGGGTCACCCATCCTGAAATTGCTCTTACCCCAGCACGCTTAACTTTGGAACTCCGGTGAAATACGACGTTTTAACGCTCGTATAACTGGGTCCACCCTACCGCATGACCTCCGTCACGTGATCCGGAGTAGGTCGAAGTCTTAACGGACTTCGAAGCGCTCTTATAGCATAATTACTATTTTACCCCTCCTTTGGCCCTCGGTATCCGCTTTTCACCTGTGGATATGGTTACCTCTCGTTCTAGACTTCCAAATTCTCGATGGTGATGAACACACTCTGATCGCCATTACTTATAATACTCATATCCTTGGTCACACGTATCATGGCCTATTACTACACTGTTGTCTCGCTTCCTTCTTATTTCCTTTTTCCGATTACCCTTTCTTTTCTCATACTCGCTATCATTTTCGTTATTATATAATCCTTATTCCCAACTTTCTCTACAGAACTCAATAGGCTTTCCTTATTCGTTCCATATTTCACTTTTCCGTTTCACACTTGCCATTAGATTCTAGCAACATAGATCGCATCGCAGCTTTAGCCGCTTTCCCACTAGGCTTTTCTTATTTTCCGTAATAATCTCCACTATATCTTACTTGCAACCCAATCCTATATTGTAACGCTTCTTAATCCTTTCCGATCAACTTTACCCGTAACGTTTCACCAACTGTTCTATCGATATCTTCGTATTCGTCACAATTCCTTTCCTCCGTATTCTTGTCTTAATCGTACTATTACTCCTTCTAACTATAAGCTCGTCGTAATTCATCCCTACTTGTCCATTCGGTCGGCACCTTAAATAACACTCCATCACGACTTACCAGCCCCTTCTCTCCTTTTTTTTTTTTTTTTTTTTGGATCGCCTTTTAGGACTACAGGTCCTTTCCAAATTCTTCTCACCGTCTCAGTGTCGAACTTCCAATTATTGTTGCCCCCAATTCCGCAATTAACTTCTTTCCCGAGGTCGGCTGCGCTCGTATCTTAGTCAAATTTTTTTTTTCCATTACTATTGGCACGACCCCGTTTCTAGACATATCCCAAACCTAAATCTCATTCCTTCTTTATTTCTGGAGAAATTTCGGCAGAGTTTCCTCTGTAACTATTACTATCCCAAAACCTGTGCACAGAAAATACCAACAATGCCTCACAGGGCCAGCATATATATATGTATACCATATCATGTCGCAGCCACACAGGGCTCTCAACATCATTGACAGTACAAAATTAGTGAACATACCTTGTAGGCCCAGCTCAACCCGCACCTGTTACACTTTCTTGTTTACCTTCCCCTTTTAATCTTCACCTGTATTTCAATCATACTTCACTATCTTGCCCGCATATATCTTTCATACCGTTACTTACTCGCGTGCTTCGTAACTTCCAATGTCGCCGCCGTTTTCTTCCGTCGATGCCATTTCTCTCCGTCGAAATCGAGGTTAGCGCAAATAATCTCATTTCCTATGACTTGGCTCTATGGCACGATCTAAGATGTCAAAGAAGAGTAACCATCCTAGATGCCCCGTAGCCTCCTCGTTTATAAATGTGGCGCGCTTCACACCATAAACAGGACTCTACCGGACACGACTTTGCAGACACCCCCAAGACGAACCGCTCTGATACCAATTTGTCACACCCTAATTTCCCTTAGGGCGTGATGGGCACCCGACCCTTATTTAGGGCCGAGCGAACCCGCCGACTCACATCATGTTCATAATCACGCTGACTTTCCGAATTATGACACGAATACATAACGATAATTTTTCGAAACATAATATACTTCTTTTTACCTTTCTCGAATCAAAGGGAATTTGTAACATATAGAAACATATAGAACTTATAATACAACGCAAAATGACATATCGGCTTACATAGCCGCTTACACGACTGACATCGTATACCCACGACATCGTCCGCAAAGTCTCTAACCCGTAACATGAAACCATAACATGATAATCCGACTCGGCAAAGACTCCGGAAGAAATGGAGCTCGCTAATCCCGCTGGAACGTCTTCTACTGATATCTTCAGCTCACCTGGGTGTACCTGCGCGGCATGAAACGCAGCCCCCGAAGAAAGGGGGTCAGTACGGAATAGGTACTGAGTATGTAAAGCATGAAATATAATAAGCGGGATTATACCGAAATAAAGAGTACAGAAAAACCGTAAAACTTGCCTTTAAAAACATATATCATGTATGTCATTTCCATAAAATCATCAAGTATGCATATAACGTGCCCCGGCCCCCTCGTGAGGGACGCGGTGAATGAAATCATCGTATACACATATACATATACATACAACGTGCCCCGGCCCTCTAGTAAGGGACGCGGTAGTAAAATCATATCATATACATGTACATGTAACGTGCCCCGGCCCCCCATGGAGGGACGCGGTAAAAGGGAATCATCATGTGCCATCCTGGCCACCTCCCCCATATCATCATATCAAATAACGTGCCCCGGCCCCGCTAGCAAGGGACGCGGTAAATATACGTGCCCCGCCCTCCATGGAGGGACGCGGTGAACAATGCAGAGAAACGTGCACGAATACATGCCCTGGCCCGGGACGCAGTGAAAGAGTGGCTACAGCTCGCACGAGCAGAGTAGTGAGAAACCATGCACATAAACCATTTCAGAGACTCAATGAAGTAAACTGACATTAACCGATTAATCATATTGCAGAATATATATACGAATCATATAACGTAAGCATATCAAGGCATCTTGAAAATCCGGACAAATATTATAGCAAACAACTTTCGGACATTACTCGGAAACATATCATATATCATGAACATATCAAAATATCGTAGAGATCATAGTCATATATCGATTCAATTCGGGCCCGCCTCGGAAAGTTACGGGCCTTACATATTATGGAATCACATACGAACATATCGAAGCAATCCGAGCCTTTCGATGAAAGATACGGACGTTCGTAGTTACGGAGTCATTTAAAAACATCACTCTTTTGGAAACACAACTTATATGCAATTTTTGAAATCCAAATCTTACTAATGACATAAAAACCATATCTTGGTTACATTAAGAATATGAATATCGAGAAACAAATAAGGATCATAAATATGCTCGGATTGCAAGAATAGAGTTACCTCGAGAAACGTGTCATCACTTACTTTCAACTAGGACATGCCAAAAGAAAGAAAGGTGAGCTTTACATACCTTAGCCGCTTCCTAAGCTAATCCAACCGTACGTCTCGACTTTCCAAGGTCTACACAACGTCAATAAATATCGAATATTAGTCATAAACATCAAAGAATCCAATTCCACGCCATTACTTTTTCTACCGAAATTTCGCAAAGCATTTCCCCTATAAATCGGACATCCCCGAGAATTCAACTCGGCCAAAAAATTACAACAACAAATCCGAGAATTTAACTCGGCCACAATATCAACAATAATACCAACAATCAATACAAAACACATTCTAACGCAAGTAGTCTTCCTTTCTACATAATGCAACAACTTCTACTCCAACTTCACACTTTCAAACCAATATCAACGTTTCCAAATCCATTTACTAATTTAAGATCATTCAAACACAATTCGAAAACATTTCATATCATTCTAAAAAAATATACAAAAAGTCCGCCAAAATCCATAATTCACCCGAAAACTCCTCAACTTCCCTAGAAACAATTTTTAATGCCTTTCTCGCTTCCAATTTCATGAACTATCTCAACAACACACATTCTAACAACATTATACTCATGAATAACGAAATGACACTAATACCATATTAGCTTCCAAATCAACCCATAACATTTCCAACATCAATTTAAATCATCAAATCCTCATTTCCATCATAGAATACATATCTACAACAATCAAATTATTACATAGAAATTGTTCCATCCTCCCTACACACAACACACATACACGGCCCATGCATATACACACAACCACCATGCAAACTTCCATATTTCCATGAATTCTATCCTTTTCTACACACAACAACATAAGTGAACTCTTCACAACATATAAAAAGGGATTAAATCTTACCTTTTCTCCCTAACTTCTTCACTTGTCCAAGGTGCGGAAATGATAAAACGAGCGATCTATCTTCCAAAACAATTACACCACGTTGTCGAGGACCCTTGAATTAGTAGGAATACATGAAGAAAATAATTTTTGGGATAAAATTTTCAAGGGTCCCTTTTCCCTCCTCCTTGGCCGAATGGCCTTGGAGTTCTTTCTCCCATTCTCTTTTTTTTTTTTTTCTCTCAAGTTTTCTTGAACTTTCCCATTGCAAATGTGATGAATTTCATCCATGTGCCATATATTTAAAGGTCATGTGGGGCATGGCCCACACCCATGTGCATGGCACATGCCCCCCTTATTTTCTTTTCTTTTTCTTTTTCTTTTCTTTTTTTTTTTTTTTGTTCAAGACAACCAATTTCCCAATTCCAATTTTGCCCTTAACCTTTCCGCAATATTACCATAAATTCTTTTGTGAATTTCCATTTTTACCCTTAACCCTTCTCCATATTTCCACACTAATGACATTCACAATTAGTACTCGTAAACAACTTGTGCATTAAACAAGATCACAATATAGCTTTGTCCTTAGCTTCTAATCATCATATACATGTACATATAACGTGCCCCGCCCTCTAGTGAGGGGATGCGGTGAATAGTCATCATATGCCATCCGGCCGCCTCCCCCATATCATCATATCATATATATATATATAACGTGCCCCGGCCCTCTAGTGAGGGACGCGGTGAATAATGCGGTGGGAGCCGCATGAATACATGCCCCGGCCGGGACGCGTGAAGGACATATTGGGCCGGCACGAGCAAAGTAGCGAGAAACCAAATGCACATAAATCATCATCACGTCGACTCAATGAATAAGTAAGCAGCCGACGCTCGAGAATCAAAACGAAAATCATGTTAAGTTCTTTAAAAAACAAGTCATTAGGACTATACGAAGGTAAATCTCAGGGACCACGGATATGTATCACACCAATCCGGGCCCGCCCATGCAAGTTAAAGTCGTTATACGTTACAAAACTTTCTACGAACGTTTCAAGGCAATCCGGTTCTATCTGTCACACCCTAATTTCCGATAGGGTATGATGGGCACCCGACCCTTACCTAGGGCCGAGCGAACCCTCTGACTAACGTAACACTCACAACCATACTGGGCCCACAAAACATAACATACGCACGAAATGAAAATTTTTCAGAAAACAAACATGCCTTTCGTTTTTTTTTTTTCAAACCAAACAAAATCTGCAATCGTATGAAAACTGTAATATAAGGCATAACGGTTTCGCTTATATAGCCGCTTGCCAAACACATCGGTAGCATAATGCATACAAACACACCGCTTACGTAGCCGCTTACAAAACAGACCCGACATATCATACACTCGACAATCGTACGCAAAGTCTCTATCATAACTTCGAACACCATACAAAGCACTCGACACGGCGCAAAGCCTCCGAAGGAAATGGAGCTCGCCAATCCGGTGGAGCATCTTCTCGCTAACATCACCTACTCATCCGTGGGTACCGCGTGGCATGAAACGCGGCCCGAAGAAAGGGGTCGAGCACGAAATATGTACCGAGCATGTGAAGCACGCATACATCAAACGAGGCCATAACCAAAGTAGGGAGTACGTAAAGTAAAGTCGTAATAACCCAACTACCCAAGTACTTACATCCGACACACAAATCATACATACTCATACCGAACGCATCATAATCTCACATGGAATAACATTAACCGATGTGGGATTTGCCTCATCATCGGTGATCAAACTCATCATATCATCATACATCATCACATATCAAATACGGTCCATAGGACCCGTGAGACCAACGTGGTCGCCACCCTATCCGGCGCCACAACACAAGCATAACACCGAAGTTTCAAATCTCCATATCCCCGAACACAACACATCGTCACAACACATCATAAGCCATATCACAAAGATAACTCCATAAACGGAACCCTACCTATGGCGAGGTCTCGGGAACCGTAGCACAAGATAACACCGAGTATATCATAGTGCGCACGATCATATACCGGCTCCGGATCCGGTGAAAGAGGTAACACAGAACGCACGAGCAGATCGTAAGTAACCACACACATATCAGACACCATCACAGACTCAACCGAATGATCAAAACGAACCCTTTTTTTGAAAATCCAAAATCATAGTTTTTCTCCCGAATCTCGCTCGGGACATATCAAACCGAACTTCAGAAACCGTTGTTACGTATCAAAATCATGGGCATAAAATCCTTATTTCCAACTCGACAGATAAATAAATAATCATAGTGAAGAAAATATTAAAATTTCCGAAAAAATCCATAAAGGTGGCATAGAAAAGCCCCCGTCCGAGCCCGACTACGAGGGGTAGGGGAGAGTGATGTCTTATGAACTTACATATTATGTTTTGGGGCGTTTCGAGGTCGTATGCAAAAGTTACGGACGTTCGTAGTTTCGAAGTCGTTTTGGAACAAGTCTCTTTTGAAAACAAAATTCTTTTAAAAATAGAACTCTTTTGAAACCTTAAAAGTTTAATCCTACAAAAGACATAAGGGTCATAACTCAACCGCGTTAAAGATACGAACATCAAGGAACTTATACCAATCGCTTACATAATTTTTCAAACTCAACCATATCAAGAACATACAAACCACAGCACAAGCAAATACGATTCACAAACATACTTGAAATTTACGAATGGAATTACCCCGAGGCACATATCATGTCATACCTTAGTTCCGTCTAAGACATGCCAAAAAGAAAAGAAGGGTAAGCTTCACATACCTCGGCTTGCTTCCTAAGCTAATCCAAACGTAAGTCTCGTCTTCTCCAAAATCTACGACAACATCAATAGGCATCGAACATTAGCCATAAGCGTCGAAGAATTCAATTCCAAACCACTACTTTTTCTCGTAATTTCATAAGCACTTCCCCTATAACTTGGACGCCCCCGAGAATTTAACTCGGCCAAATCTTCAACAACAATACCAACAACCATTTCAAAGAACATCAATAAGTACTTTCAAACGCATTCTAACACTAACAAGTCATTTCCACATACACTTCGACAACATTCCAATTATATTCAACTTAACTACATATTTCCGAACTAATATCAACGATCGCATATTCGAATAACAATTCAAACCTTTCATACACAAATCAATAACATTTCCCACAATCCACAAAATTGTTCAAAACAACCCAACCAAAACATAAGGCAACCCGAAACCTTCCAAGTCCAAGGAAATATCAACAACGCATTTCTTTTTCTTCCAAACTCATAAACCATACTAACAATTCACACATTGACAACATTATCTTCCACCAATTCATGAAACTACATTAAAATTTCTTAAGGTTCTAAATCAGCCCACCAACAATTACAACACCAACTTGGCACCTTAAACTCTCATTTACATCATTGCATTCACGACGACAACAACCAAAACACACTAAATAAAACTTGTTCTTCACTCCCTTTCCGCACTACACGTGCACGGCCACCACACAACAATTACATATTCAACTTGAATCATTCAATACATTCATTCTCATCACATAATCCATGACAACAACGACCAAAATACCAAGTAAAATCAATTCGCTATAAACTACCAAAAACAGCCCCTATTCGGCCAACACCAACATACATCAATTCCATGATTTTTCATCCATTTCTTCACACTACAACACATTCAAACATGCTAAATACAATTCATTCTTCATTCCTACACACTACTACATACACACGGCCAACACTTCTACATGCACAATCTCATGAATTTCTTTCACTTCCACATACCATAACATGTACAAACCATCCATAAAACACATAAAGAAAATCAAACCTCACCTTTTGCCTTAGCTCAACCACTCGGCTAGAGTTTGCAAACGACAAAACGAACGGTTCAACGACTCCAATAACTATCCCACGTTGTAGAGGACCTTCCAATTAGTATGCAAGCTTAGAAAAAAACAATTTTTCATGGCAAAATTTTATGGGGCTGGTTCGGCCAGCCCCTATCTTAGCCGTCTCCTCCTTCTTTTTTTTTTCTCTCATTCTCTTGAACTTTCTAGGAGATGAAGTGAATGATGAAGATGACTTGATCATCTTTCTCTTTTCATATAATAGCCAACCATGTGGCCATGGCCCACTCCCCACATGGCCGGCCACATGGCTAGGAAATTTCATGAATTTTGGCCAATATTTTCCATAATTCATTTCTAGTCCCAAATTCTTCCAACTTTCATTCTATAATTTTTCCTTATTCCAATCTTACCCTTAACACTTCATACCCACAAAAGATGAATATGCGACTTATGCATTAAGACAAAATCAACAAAACTGAAAATTAAAAGTCTTGTCCATAACTCGTCGCAACCAACTTAGATTATTCCAACGTACGAAGTACACGAAGTACGGGGTGTAACACTATCTATGAAAGTTACGGACATTTTTAGACATAAGATCCTTTAGGAACAAAACCGTTTATACAACATTCTAAATCCAATCATACCAAAGACATAAAGACCATAGCTTGACCATATTAAGGATGCTAACATCAATAAGCAAATATGAATCATAAACGTGCTCGGAACTTAAGAATGGAGTTACCTCGAGGCTCGTGTCATAGCCTAATTACAACTAGGACATGCCAAAAGAAAGAAAGGTGAGCTTCACATACCTCGTCCGCTTTCCACGCTAATCTGAACTCATGTCTCGGCTTCTCAAAATCTACAACAACGTCATTAGACATCGAACATTAGTCATAAACACTGAAGGATTCAATTCCAAGCCATTATTGTATCTACAGAACTTTGGGCAGCATTTCCCCTATAAATTCAACATCCCCGAGAATTCAACTCGGCCAAATCTTCAACAACAATACCAACAACCGTAGTAACAACATCAATGATCAATTCAAAACGCATTATAACGCTAGTAATTCTTTTCCACATAATTCAACAACATTCCATTTACCTTCAATTCGATGACATACATTCAAGCTAATGCCAATGATCTCACATTTAAATACTAATTCAAAACCATCCAAACAAAATTCAAGAACGCTTCAAACAATCCGCACGTTATTCAAAACAATCCATCCAAGCTACCATGGAACCGAAACCTCCAATTTCCATAAGAACAACATCAACACATTTCTTTCTTCCAAATTCATCAACTACACCAATAATCCACACTTTAGCAACATTATATTCATAAATACAAGAAACTATATTTAATTCACATTAGCTTCCAAAAAATTTCACACACGATTTTATCTTCAACTTAATTCATTAAACCTTTATTTACATCATAGAATCCACAACACAACAACCAAAAATACTAAATAAAATTTAGTTCATTCCTTGTCACAAAACAGCCCATACTCGCGGCTCAACATCAACATACAAAGTTTCATGAATTTCATCCATTTCTACACACTATTCCCTCCGTTCTAATCCATTAAAACTCGAATAAACTTGTTAACAATGAAAAGGAACCTTAATCTTACCTTAAGTATGCATCCACCACGTCCACCCTCTTCTTCTTGGTTGATTTTTAGCTCAAATTGAAGGCAACGCGACGTACGACACTTTTCTCTTCATGGGCTTCTAATTCGGGCGCGGATTTTGGTCAAAATTAATTTTTCTCTCTAGGCTCCCTCTCTTTTTATCCAGAATTTTCTGGGTGTTTTGGTATGAAAAATGAGGAGAAAAGGCTGATATTTCATTTAAAAAGGTGTGGGTAATGGGCCCGACCTGGTTGGGGTTGGGCTCGGGTTGGGCCTGGCCCACTGACCTTTCTGCCTTAAAACGTCCATATCTCCTTATCCCGATCTCGTCTGTGAACCCACGACCTATGGTTGGAAAGCTATTTCAATTATCTACAACTTTAATTCTGGGAGTTTTCCCAAATTCCAAACTCATAATACCGTTTTGGCCCCTCGAATTCAGATCACCCGAAGACGTTTTCTTAAATCGCCCTTTTGGAGGGCTTACACTCATTTTTAGCTTATGGGTCCTTCTTAGGACTTGCTCAACTTCACATGTACCACCCCTATATCTCTTCATATGTCCTTTATAAAATCCCAACATGTGGGTCCCACCTTAACACACGGCCACTTTGGCCTTTTCATGAAATTTTTATTTCAACTTCTAGCCCCTAATTTCCCTTAATATTCCATACCAATAAAATTCATAAGAAACTTGTGCATTAAATAAAATCGGAGGTCAAAAGTCTCAACCTCGTATCCCGAACTAGTCTTGTCCTTAATGTTATAGCCCGCATTTTGTACGCTTGGAAATTTCAAGGCTGTCGTGGAAAGTTACGGGCGAGACGATTTTCAAAAATTATTTTAATGCAAGTGGCTATGAATGTTGCTTATGAACAATATTAGTATGGGAATATTGTGAGAGGTTGAGGGCGAAAAAGGAAAATTCGCAAAATGGTTCATGGAAATATTTAAAAAGGCTAGGGGCAAAATGGTCATTTCACGGGAATTCAAGAAAATTCCAAAAGGGGCCATATTGGCCATGTGAATAAAAAGAATGGAAAAAGGATGACTAAAATAATAAGTCATCTTTTAAGAAAAAAAAGAAAAAGGAAAGAAAATTCTAGAAAAAAGGGGAGGAAAAGGAAAGAAAAGTCTAGAGAAAATTTGTAATAAAAAAAAAAAACAAGGCATGTGCATGATCATGTGACACACATATATATATATATGAAGTCATCTTCTAGTGGAAGATAATAAGAAAGAAAGAAGCAAAACAAAAGAAGATAGAGAAAAAAAAATAAAGGGGCCATTCGGCCACCTTCAAGTTCAACAAGAACTTGGAAGAAACTTCATCAAAAATTATTCCCTCCTAGCCAAACAATTCATTGAAGGGCCCTTAGCAAAGTAAAGTGGTTTTTGGAACAAGAAAGGCATGTGTTCATACAAGTTGCAAGTGCTAGCCAAGTGAAGAATTAAGGATAAAGGTAAGAATTCATTCCCTTTTATATGTTGTGGATGATGGTGCGTGGTATAGTGTGAAAAAAAACGAATGGAATTCATGAAGAATATGGATGTTGCGTAGTGGTCGTATGCATGTTGTGTGTATATCCGTGTATGGGTTGTTGTATGCAAGAATGATGAATTAATTTTATATGGTATGTTGGTTGTTGTAATGTATAGAAAAGGATGGAAAATTCATGAAAAAAATATATATATATGTTGGTGGTTGTTAGGGCCGAATGGATGGTAATGTGGCAAGTGGTAGTGAATTGATTCTAATTGATATTCTAGTTGTTGCATTGGGAATTTCGCGGTGGAAAATGAGGATGACTTAAATATACGTAGTAAGTTAGTTGTTGTTGGAATGTATGGAAATGGATGATAATGCATGAAAAATTCATGGAAATGGGTGTGTTGTATTGTGGCCGAGAAGGGTAAGGTTGCGGCAAACTATGGTGAGTTGATTTCATTTAATATTTTAGTTGATGTCGTTGCGGAATCCATGATGAAAAATGGAAGTTTAATGGTTAGAAATGAAATGAAAGTTGGTTGTAGGTCAATGATGAAGTTGATGCAATGTTGGAATGTTCTTTTATACTTGCGTAAATGATGTTGTTAGTGCATGGTTGTTGATACTATGGCCGAGTTTCATTCTCGGATTTGTTGTTGTTGCATTATTTGGAAAATAAGACTATTTGCGCTAGAATGCGTTTCTAATCGATCGTTGATGTGCTTGTTGGTATTGTTGTTGATATTTGGGCCGAGCCATATCCTCGGGATGGTGTGTTTACAGGGGAAATGCTGCCGAAATTTCGGTAAACAAGTATTGAGGCAAGATTGGAATTTTAAGTCTCATGAATAGTAACTGGTAAATGCGACCAAATTGCAGATTTTGGCGAACTTGGAGCTGGGATTTGGAGTAGCGTAAAAGGCGGAAAAGGTATGTAAGGCTTCACTTTCTTTCTTTGGCATGTCTTAGATGTAGTATGCTTGAATATGTGCCTCGGGGACAATTCCTTTCTTAGAAATTCGAGATTGAAATTAACTACTATTCATTCAGTAGAATTGAATTAGGAATTGTGTGAAATGATGGAAGAACTCCCTAAACATTTAGAACTTGCATGAGTAGGACCCGACTACCAAGGGCCAGTTGTTTAGCTACCTCATTATGTTCCATAATGTACGTGGTGGTGTGACAATGTTTCTAATATGATTATTACTTCGATTTTCCAAAAACGGCTTCGGAAGCGCGTTTGTGGTTCACTGATGATTTTTAAAGAACTAGTTTTATACAAAGAAACACAAAATCGATTTTTCTAAAACCACTCCGACGGGGGTGTGAGATTTTAATAGTTAGACTTTCTAAAACCACTCCGGGGGGGTGCGATGGCCTCAGCTTATGCCTGAGTGTGCTATGGCCTCGGTCTGTGTCTGAGCGAGCTACGGCCTCAGCTGATCACTGAGTGTGCTATGGCCTCAGCTCACGTCCGGGAGCACTATGGCCTCAGCTTATGTCTGAGTGAGCTATTTTTCCAAAACCACTCCGAAAGGGGTGCGAGATTTTACTACTTCATTTCACTTACTACTTATGTTTACATTATCATTACTATTATGCCCGAAGGGGCCGTGATTATTGTTATGCCGGAAGCGGCATGCCCGAAGGGGCCATCTTTATTATTATGCCGGAAGCGGCAATGCCCGAAGGGGCCATCGTTATTATTATGCCGGAAGCGGCAATGCCCGAAGGGGCCATCCTTATTATTATGCCGGAAGCGGCATGCCCGAAGGGGCCATCATTCCTACGCCGGAAGCGGCTGTCCGAAGGGACTATTGTGATGCTATGTTTAGATTGTGTATTCTAGACTTCGTGTGCTCTGTGTTTATTATGTGTGTGCTTAAAGGATGTGTGTTCACTCGCGTTATTTACTTAAGGATTGTTCTAAGACCCCATGGGTACCTTTATGTTTCCTCCAGCGAGGGCTGCAGGTAATGAGCTCGATTGTGATTTCTTCTCTTCCAAATTAAGCTATGGTTATTACTTGTTATTGCTTTACATACTCAGTACATATTCCGTACTGACCCTCCTTCTTCGGGGGGGCTGCGTTTCATGCCGCGCAGGTACACCCAGATGAAGAGAAGACTTTGCTAGAAGTTGTTCCCGCGGGATTGGCGAGCTCCAAATTCAGTTCGGAGTGTTGCCGAGTCAAGCACTTATGTCATGGTATTTGTGTATATCCTAGAGACTTTGCAGACAGTGTCCTGTGGAGAGAGTGTCGAGGAACGCGAACCGGTTATAGATGTTAGAAGAGTGCGTATTTTCAGATGTTGTCAGATGGTAAAAATTTATGTGAGTGACTGAAGGTTTTCATAACCTGGATAAAACAGTGATCTCTCTGTTGAAAAGTTTCATGTTTCAAAAGGTTTTTGAAATGACAGGTTTTAGTAACGCGAACGCTTAAGGGTTCGCTCGACTCTGAGGAGAGTCGGGTGCCCATCACACCCTAGTAAGGTCGGGGTGTGACACTTAACTTATCATGGTTAGCTCGGATTATCCCAACGTACAAAATACGAGATATAACACCTCGTATGTCCAATTCGATCTGCACCTGTTACACTTTCCTGTTCACTTTTGCTTTCCAATTTTTCAACTTTACATTTTGATCATACTTCAATACCTTATCCGACATATACCTTTCGTACCTTAGCTTACCTGCGTGCTTTGTAACTTCCAATATCGTCAATCGCTTTCTTCTGTCGAGGTCGTCCTTCTGCTGAAATCAAAAGTTAGTACGAGGAATCTCATTTCCTATGACTTGGCTCTATCGCACGATCTAAGACAGAAAAAGGGTCACTGATTCCTAAATGCCCTGACCTCCCGTTTATAAGTGTGGCCGGCTTCACACCATAAACAAGACTGCCGGACACTGCTCGTAGACAATCCGAGGACGAACCGCTCTAATACCACTTCTGTCACGACCCAACCCCATAGGCCGTGACTAGTGCCCGAGCTGGGCACCCATACACACCTGTTAACCATAATCAGCGTACAGACAGATTATACATATACAAAAGTCAGACATCAGATCATAGCTGGCATAACCAGATCTTATACATACAGAAAAGTAATGCGTCGCCCCGAAATTGCCACAAATATATATATACACATCGCTGTCATAGCTTTCAGCAGATAATATCACACATAAGCCGGTAAGGCTATCATAGTATAGGGGGACGTCCAAATCACAAATCACACAGACACAACTGAACAGTGATTACCCACAACCCACACATATGTCTACAGACCTCTAAGAGTAACAACAGAATCATATGACGGGACAGGGCCCCGCCGTACCCATGAATAGTCATATACATATGCATCGGAAAAATCTGTGCCAAGACATGGGCTCCAGAACAAGGGAGCGCTCCAAAATAGTTGAATGGAAATCCTAAGCTGTCGGGTCTTCATAACGAGCATCTATACCTGCGGGCATGAAACGCAGCCCCCGAAGAAAGGGGATCAGTACGAAATATGTATGCGAGTATGCAAAGCATGAAATATAGTAAGCAGGATCATAATCGGAACAAGAAGTACAGAAAATAAATGCAATATCCAGAATACCAAAATGCTTACTTATTAAAATACAAATCATGCATGGGGCTCTTAGAATATGGTCGCCCTCCCGTCAACGGCGCCATAACACAGCATAACACTAGAAGAGTTCAAATCTCCGTAACCTGGCATATCACATAACACATCATAACGCCATAACACATCATAACACCAAATATACACGAAACCCGGCCCTCTAGTGAGGGGCTCGGCAAACTGGACACATCATACTCCGGAATATAACATAGTGCGCACGATAACATAACCGGCCCGGGACTCGGCGAAGGATGTAATAACAGAATGCACGAGCAGAGTCGTGAGTAACCATATGCAATGTAAAACGTTTCCAAAAACTCCATAGAATAGTCAAAACGAACTATCATTTAAAACCAAGAGAATAGTCAAGTCAAGTTTCCCCCGAATGTCACTCGGGAACATATCAAATATAACTTTAGAAATCATGGATACGTTTCAAAACCATATGAAGTAGCTTATGGAAATCGAGAACATAATCGTCATTACAGACTCGATAGGTAAGTAAGTGATCGACGCTCGAGGATTAAAACGTCAGTCACGCTAAGTTCTTTCAAAAATCGTTAGAACTACACAAAGGAAAGTCGCGGGACCCCACGGATGAGCGTCAACCCAATCCGAGCCCGCCTATGGAAGGTATAGCCATTATACGCTACAGAGCCTTTTACGAGCATATCGAGGCGATCCGGTTCTGTCTACGAAAGTTACGGTCATTTCTAGACGTAGAATCCTTTAAAAACAAAATCTTTATGCAACATTTGAAATCCAATATTACCAAAGACATAGGAACCATAATCTTTGTTACATTGAGAAGGCCGACATTAAGAGGTAAATAAGAATCGTAGACATGCTCGGATCGTAAGAGTGGAGTTTCCTCGAGGCTCGTGTCATAGCCTATTTACAACTAAGACATGCCCAAAGAAGGAAAGGTTAGGCTTTACATACCTCGTCCGCTTCCTAAGCTAATCCGAGTTTAAGTCTTGGCTTCCCAAAATCTACAACAATACCATTAGATATCAAACATTAGCCATAGGCACTTTGGAATCCGACTCTAAGCTATCACTTGATCTACAGAAATTTGGGCAGCATTTCCCCTGTACATTCAACAACCCCGAGAATTCAACTCGGCCAAATCTTCAACGACAATTCCAACAACAATATTAACAACATCAACAATTAATTCAAAATGCATTTTAACGTCAATAACTCTTTTCTATAAAATTCGACACCATTTCATTACATTCAAATCACCACATACAATTAAGCCAACGCCAATGCTCATACATTCGAATACCGGTCCGAAGTCATACAAACAAGACTCAAGAACATTTCAAACAATCCACACAATGTTCAAACGGCCCATCCAATGGGCAACACCACCCGATACCTCCCAAAATCAATTAAAACTACAACAACACATTTCTTCCTTCCAAATTCATAAACAACACCAACATTCCACACATTTACAACATTAACCTCAATAATACAAAAACTATATTGAAATCACGTTATCTTCTTCAACAATCTACAAACGATTACAACTTCGATTTAAATCATTAAACCATTATTTTCATTATGGAATCCATGCAACAACAACCAAAAATATTAAATAAGAATTAGTTCATCACTCTAACACCACCAACACCTACATGGCCCAACTTCAATACACAATATCTCATGAATTTCATTCATTTCCACACACACAACACACATAACCATCCATAACATATGAAAAGAGGATTAAAACTTACCTTCTTCACTTAGTTCTTCAACATGGCTTGGGTTAAGAATTGCAAGAATGAATGGTTTGCTTGCTCTAACAACTACTCCATGTTGTTTAGGACCTTCCAACAAGTTGAAAACCTAGAAGAAATAATTTTTTTGATGAAGATTTTTGGTCTTCAATTTTTCTCCTCCTTGGCCGAATGGCCCTTCTCATTTTCCTCCAAGTTTCTTGAAATTTCTAGGAGATGAAAAATGATGAAGATGACTTAATTTGTCATCTTTTATCTCCATATAAAATTAACACATGTGGCCCTATGGCCCACATCCTCTTGGCCGGCCACCTAGACCCCCTCAAGAATTATTTTTTTCACTTCTAGCCCTTACAATTGTGAAGTAATCACATGCACCCTTCATAGCTTGAACTAGTCAAATTTGGCCAACCAAGGGTGGGTCCCACATACCCCACACGGCCACATGGCCATTTGGCCACTTCATAAAATAATTTTTCCAACTTTTAGCCCTTAGTTTTCCTCAATATTTCCATCCAATAAAATCGTATACAACTTATGCCTTAAAACAAAATCGAAGGTCAATAGTCTCAACCTCGTATCCCGGAATAGTCTTGTCCTTAACTTTTCATGGTTGGCTCGGAATGTCCCGACGTACAAAATACGGGATATAACAGATTCGGTGTCCGAAGTATGTATCAACCGAAGCGTCCTCAACATACCATCAATAAAGTTCTGAGGGTCCTCATCCGGCTTTGACCCAAAGAATTTTGGAGGGTTCAAACTAATGAAATCATGGGCCCTTGCACTAACAGCCCTATCACCTTGCCCTGTACTTTGCCGCTGAGTCTGGGCAGCAACCAATTGAGTAAGCAAATGAATGGCCTCTTTTACATCTTTGCCTGAAGTATCCGGTAGAGGAACCGGAGGTCTTTGGAGCTAGGGCTGAGGCTCCCTCATGCTCCTCTAATATAGGCACCGAACGGGAGGACTGAGATTGAGCAGCACTCTGGGACTCACTTTCCTCTACTACCGATGACGGTGCTCTTTCAGCCCGCTTTTCCTCGCCACCGTCTTGCCCTTTTGGGTCGCCGTAGCCTTTCTCTTACGAGCATTTACGAAATACATAACACACGGTTAAGGAACAAGAAGTTCTTATATCATAGCTCTATTGCACCATTCTTGTGAAGAAAGAAGGTAATTCATTCCTAAAATGCCCGCAGCCTCTTGTTTATAAGTGTGGTGCGAAACACACCCATAACCAAGACTCTACTGGACACGGCTTGTAGACACACCCTAGGACAGAACTGTTCTGATACCACTTTTATCATAACCCAACCGGAGGGCCGCGACGGGCACCTGGTGCTAACCCACCTGGGCACCTCTTAACATACTTTCACATCACATCTAGGTGAGCCACATAGCTAAATCATGCTTTCATTCATCATTCATATTAATCCCATTGGGCGACAATTCACTTATATCATTGTTAACAACTATGCCCATATAAATGTACATAAGCCGACGATGCTAACAAAATGATATCCCAAAATATAGGCCGACAAAGCCAAACATATCTAACCATATACACATGTCTACGAGCCTCTAAGAAGAATACGTCATATCATATAGACGGAACAGGACCCTGCCGTGCCTATAAATATGTACACAAAAGAATCTATACCAAAAGCTGCAACTCCGAATGAAATGGAGCTTCGCTATGTAGTCCCTGAATAATGAAGCTATGGATCAAGTCTGTCTCCCTGGCCACTTACGGGCATGACGCAGCGTCCACAAACAAAAGGACGTCAGTACGAAGAATGTACTGAGTATGTAAAGCATGATCAATATCAATATGAAAGCATAATAGACAACATATGAAATACATAGGATGGGAGATAATAGTATCATCGTCATAGCACTTACTTTCTTTCCATAGGGACATTCCATTTCTATAGCGTATCTGTGTACATACATCCACATCCGTACTCATTTACCTTTCGTGACCATTTTCATATTCGTGTTCATATTTCCGTTCATACTTACGTTCATATCATACATATTGCATATACATAGCCTTTACTTAGCATTTACATATACTTAGCATATTCGTACTCATATTGATGTCATATACATAGCATTTATATAGCATACCCGACCACGAAGGTTCGGTGTTTCACATACCTGGCCCTACCAAGGCTCAGTGTCATACATACCTGGCCCTACCAAGGCTCAGAGTTGTCCGTACACAACTGCAGTGGTGCGCGCGCATCGTCATAATAGATATATACATATTCACTATAGTCTACCCGACCATATAAGCTCGGGGTTTCATAATAGCCATACATAGGCACATATACATATAAGCATCTTTAGCATAATTACTATCGTCGTTCATCACATCTATCCTTAAAGGATTACTCGTCATATAAGGAGCTTAGTACAATCGTATCATATCGAGAATCATAAGCTTAGTAGCTTTTGGAGATAGAATCATTGGAGAATATCATAGGCCATAGAAGGATAGATATTTGGCCAAAGAACCATGCCTTATGAAAGAAGGGTTAGCCTTACATACCTCTTCGTTCAACTATTCTATCACTTGCACATTCTTCTTCGATGCTCACGTTTCTACCTACATTAGTACATACTAACATTAGAAAATCGATGACTTAGCATATATGACTAAATCTAGAGAAAATTGGATAGCATCTCTTTTATTTATACAACTTCCTCTATATCATATATCAACTCCCAAACATCAATACTAACATTCACAACATCATAACAATAGCCTTTATTCAACTACATTATCCTCACTTCTCAATTCACTTCGATTCATCCATATTCATGGTCATATCACACAATTACGTTCATTCATATACAATGTCCATTCCATGTTCTCAATATCATTTATAACATGATTATAATCGTAATGTATCAAGAACCATAACTCAATCCAAACATCTATTCAAAAGTTACACTATTCTCACATTCATGACCCATTTCTATATCCTTTTTGTAATCCAAGTGTTTTAACTTTCAAACACCTTACACAACATGGAAATTTCATAAAACTTACCTTAAGTGGTTTGGGAATGAACCTTGAGTGTAAACACCTCACTTGAGCAAAACCCTAGTTTCACCTTCACTTGGATTTCTTGTAGTCTTCTAACCCTTGGAAGCTTTCTAACACATAAACACTTGATTTTAGCCTTTTGATCTTTGTGTTCTTTTGGACTTGAGTGAAATGTGCTTAGAGAAGGGGTTTGAGCTCTCAATACTTGGAAAAGATGAAAAATGAAGTAAAAGATCCCAAGGCATCTATTTATACAAACACTAGAAATCAGCCCGTCGGGACTTCCACAAACACTTATACGGTCCGTGGAACATTACACGGACTGTATAAGTGGTCATGGTTCACCACTGGGCAGACACCAACTCTTCTGGGTGTTATACGGACCCTTACACGGACTGTATAACATTATACGGACCGTATAAGTTGGTCGTATAACCCCTGCCCCCTGAAATGATCTCCGTCGTTTCGTTCGATCTCCAATCCGTATGGAACCTTCTTAACACTTGTTAAACACTTCATTAACAATCTAAGGGACGTTATAACTCTTCTCCAAAACTTCATTAAGTCATCATTAATTCGATACTCGTAAGTCTTGCCCGACACACGACATATACCTTACTTTCCTTAACAACTTTCGCCTCCTACTTTAAATGTCTTTGAAATATTTCTTAGGGTCATCAAATGTTATTTCTTACTTATCGAAACATCGTATACTTCGTTAGCCTAATCACTGTGCATCAACGAAAATTTTTTTGAGGTGTAACATTCAGCATGCAGTAGCAGTGGCACCTCGCTTGGAGGAAGTTTCGGGTTTTGAGGCCTTCCCGAGGCTAGTTGTAGGGCTGGTGATGACTGGCGAAGAATATGATCTATTTTGGAGGTTCATGTTATGTCCCGTGTTTTGTGCGTTCGGGAAATTTGAAATAATTTTGACTTGTAAGAAATAAGGCTATATTTTTATTTTATTCAACATATGTGTGGTGTTCATGAAAAATATTGGTGTGGAAATACGGAGGAAGGCCAAGGGCAAAAATTGGAATTTTAAAAAAATTGCTTCGGGAATTACAAAATAAGATTCACAATTAATTGGGCTCAAAAAAATGAATAAAAATTGAAGCCCAAATGTAAGGGGGTGGCCGGCCAAGGGGGGGCCTTGGCCCAAGCCCATGTGATAAATAATCATGTGCATGGTCATGTGATTAATAAGTATAAAAAGAGCTAAGCTTCAAGAAAATTCAAGAAAGAAGAAAAGTTGAAGAACAAGAGAGAGGGGGGTTCGGCCCCCTCCAAAAAAAAAAAAAAAAGAGAGAAGAAAAAAATTGTAGCCTTCTAATTTTGATCTTAAAAATCTTGTTTTTCTTGAATTCTTAGCAAGCTCAAAACGCTCTCCAACGTGGCGTAATTAGTTTAGTGAAAGGATGACGTTTGTGGCAAGTGGAAAATTGAAGAGAAGGTAAGAAATTTTAAGAATTTATTCTTTTGTGTTATGGAATAAGTGTATATGTTGTAATGGTCGGGAATTGGATGAGAATTATGGAATTGTGGTGTGTGTGTGTGTGTGTGAAGTATATATGGCCGTGAGCCATAATGATATGGGAATGGTGAATTAAATTCCATTTAGCTTGTTAATTGTGTCGTTATGACATTTATGACGTAAATAAGTCTTAAACGGTTCGAATTGGCATTGAGATGGCATGTATGTTATTATGGGGAATTTTGTGAATTTTTATATGATTATTTCATAAATATGGAAGTAAGACTTTAAATGTGAATTATGGTTGTTGTTGACGAATTTGAGGAAATGAAAATGTGTTATGAACGTTTGTGTCGAAGAATGGAAGTTTTGAATGAATTATGAATTCGGTGGGATTTTTGTATATTTTGCGAATATTTTGTAAAATGGTATGGAATCGTTGAATGATGTTGGAATGATTTTTGATTAGCAAATGAATATGGAAATATTGATATTAGCTTGGAATTGTGAAGTTGGAATGGAAATTGTGGTCTTATATAGAAAGGAAGAACAATGATACTAGAATGCATTTTGATGCGATTTTGATGAATGTCGTCATTGTTGGGGCTGTTGTTGTTGATATTATGACCGAGCTAAGCCTCGGGGATGTTGAATTTATAGGGGAGATGCTGCCCAAATTTTTATAAACAAATATGGAATTAAGATTGGATTCTTAAAGTTTGAATTCACATTTGGTAATTGTGACCATTTGTAGATTTTGGAGCAAACGGGACTTGAGTTTAAGCGAGCCTAAGACGCATGCAAGGTATGTAAAGCCATCCCTTTTCTTTTGTCGGCATGTCCTAGATATACTAGGTTCGAATCTGAGCCTCGGGGGATTATCCTTCTCATCGAAACTCGAGTTTGATTTCAGTTACTATTCACTCAGTGCAATTGAAACATGATCCTTATGTTTTGTTGGAAAACTACTCGAACGTCCATAATTTACGCCAATGTGATAGAATTGTTCCGAGGCTTACATAGATGACTCCATAGAGTCTAAAGTTTGTAATTTATGTCCGCCACCTCGACTTGACCCGAGGTGGGCCCACTAGCCGAGATTTCTTTCGTTGGTCTTACTTAATCTATTTTTGTATGATATGCCTGATATAAAGGGAGGACCTTTGCCTATGAGTTTGAGACTCCGTTTGGTTTGTTCCATAAGTTATTTGAAAGTTCCTA